>NW_028301040.1:2717500-3017500 GCF_049000335.1 Polistes dominula
TTATTATTATTATTATTATTAATATTAATATTATTTATAACGCATTTATTTTATATATATTTATATTTATATATTTATATATATTTATGCGTGGTGTTCGCGCCCAAGACGTAGGAAATATATTGCGGAATTTGATTGTCCAAAGTCGTGGCGGCTTGTTTTCTTCTTTATTTTTATTTTTATTTTCTTTTTATTATTTTATTTTATTTTATTTTATTTTATTATTATTATTTTTTTTTTTTTAAAGCGATGTAAGCTGTGAGAATTAAAAAACGATAAAAATTATGTAAAAAAATATAAAAGTAAAAAAAGGATAAAATATATGAATCGAACAAAAGTGAATTTCATTTTTCGAACTTTTGTTCGCATTTGGAATGTGTATCGTCATACTTGATGACGTAAATAGTATGATGCGTTTATTGCAATTAAGATTCATTCGAAACTTCGGTGAAATTCTATGACGAAACTAACTGATATATCGCTTTCTCTCTCTCTCTCTCTCTCTCTCTCTCTCTCTCTTTCTTTCTTTCTTTCTTTCTTTCTTTCTCTTTCACACACATTCTCTCACTTTTTTCATAATTATGTCAAGGATTGAAAAAATGTGCCACGACGTTGGTGAATGAATTCTGTACATTTATATCTGTCTGTGTGTGTGTGTATGTGAGCGAATGTGTATGTGTATGTATAATATGTATATTATATAACGAGACCGTTATTTTTTTTTTTCTATCTGTCGTCTTAACGTTATTATAAATGCTTTAAAAATCCTACTTGATCATATATCAGATTAAAAAATATATATAGATAATGAACCGCTTCACGTTGCGTCAATTGAGCTTTTCTCTCTCATATCATTTTATTACAATAATATTGTAAAAATCGTCGATGTCAAAACTTGAATATAAAAACAAACTTTTTTTATAAAAACACGATTCTATTACATAACTCATAATGATTATGTAAAAGAAAAAAAAGAAACATTTCTTTTTTATAGAAAAAAAAAGAAGAAAAAAAACCATTTAATATTATATAGCACAAATGTAAATGTAATTTACATTATTCAATATGCTGTTTCTTGCTGTGCGTGAATATTAGATTTAAAATTAATGACATAGGGGTGGGTGTGTATCTCGCCTTCATGTGCGTATTAGAAGAATCCTAAATTGAAATTCTAAGCACGATTTGTGCGGCTCAATTGATCCAACGACAATTGACGATCATTGTTTGTTGTAATAGGTAACAAAGGGAGTATACGATCTCATCACTTAAGATATACCTAAGCTAGGATAACGTACTTACACACAAATGATCGATATACATGGTATAACTACACTGCGTTCTCTGCAAATATGTAATAAAAATTTGTATGTGTGCATATGTATGTGTTGGTATGTGTTTGCGTGTGTGTGTATATAGTATGTGAATGTCGATAATGCTTCGATCGAGTTATCTAATCAAATCTTTCGTTTCTCTCCCCCTCTCCCTCTTATGACCGCCGGCTCTTCCTCTCCCTTACACACTTCAAATATCTCTCCTTTTTCCTGTCTTCACATCCTTTCGTTATGCGGATTTATTTGTTCGTCTTTTACCTTCTACTCAGTTCTGTTCTTACCGCTGTAAAAATCAAAAATAAAAGAAAAATAAAATAAAATATTAATATTTGAATCGTTGCGTCAAAACAATTAAAAGATCCAATTGAACAATCATAATCTTACCATCGATTATTTCTTGCTTCATCTTTTGAAACTCCTTACGCATTTCTTTAATTATCTCAGCTTTGAACGCCTCCATCTCTTGTGCCGTCAACGAGGAACCATCGTTAACGCCATTGACTTTGAGAAGCGTGTCTTCGGAAGCGGAACCAAACCTTTTTCTAACCGACTTTGGTGATTCTGCTCCATTGGAAAATTTGTTGTTCGACGAACTACTTTTATCCCATGATTTCTTGTCCGGTGAACTTTCAGGTTCCTAAAATAACCGAGAACACGCGGAAATTTAATATATGCATGTCTTATTAACAATCTTGTTCAAACGTTTCTTGCCATCGGTAACGCTTAATTGATAATTTTAATTAAGATTACAATTTAAATACAATTTAATTTAATAATAATTACAAGTATAAAATATAGAACGATAAGGGGGCCAATCGTCAGTTGAACATCTTGAATTTATGAACTCATTAATGCATGCAATAACTCGTAATGCAAATGGGTTAAAAAATGAAAGTGATACTCGTTTAAACGAACCGGTGGTTGTTCAGGTTGCTTCTTCTCAACGGCAGCGCGTCTACGTGCCAGCGTTTTCGCCATCTCGTCCATCATAGAAGCCATACCGCCACCTCCACCTCTTCCCAATGTTCCATAATTGCCACCGCCACCTCCGCTTCCGCTACTGCTGGTACTCGAGCCGCTATTTTCCACAGGCTGTGTCTGTTGCTGATGATAAGAATAAAACGTTGTTGTTCGATATCATTTGATACAAGATGGATAGTTTAGATTTCTAATCGTTATACGACATACCAACCTGTTTTTTCTTAAGCCTAGCAGCCTGTAGGGCCGCAGCAAGAGAATTAGCATCCGGTTGCGGTGGATCGTTGTTAGTTACGGAGGAGGAAGTTATGGAGGAGGATACGACGGTGGAAGAAGATGCGGAAATATTGGATGAATTATTAGACGAATTAGGCGCGGGTGGGGGAGGGGGTGGAGGGGGGAGCAGCGGGACCAGCCGCCAATGGGACCATAGGAGGCGGTGGTGGAGCGTAAGCGGTAGCAGCAACCGCGTGATGTCCTCCAGTAGCATACTGATTCACCGAATTCGCGGGGGTACCATAAGGATTCACGCTGGCGACAGCTGCCTGCACTTGTCCGGTAACGTAAGACGGTGGTTGCGGTTGTGAGACGACACCGTACTGCGACTGGCCTTGTTGCTGCTGAGCTACCACCACGGCAGCGGCAGCAGCAGCATATTGGCTAGCCGCCGAAGGTGGACCACTTGCGTACTGAACGATCGAACTGTTGCTTCCGTACTGATTGCTAGGCCCGCTACCGCCACCGGCAGCACCGTATTGCGTGGCCTGACCGCCGACCACAGCATACTGATTGGTCTGACTGGTCTGACCAGCTTGACCACCGCTACCGTACACGTTGCTACCTTGTCCGTTGTTACCGTAAAAGCTGTTCTGACCGGTAGACGCGTACTGATTCGGATTCTGACCTACGACCACAACAGACCCGGTAACATTAGGGTTCGAATACTGATTGTTACCGGGTGCTCCTCCGCCGTACTGATTACCCTGACTCTGTGCCGCATAGATCGATTGCGACTGAGATTGTGTTTGAGAAGATGGCGACTGTGCGTATTGGTTTATCATCATCGGGGGTGGCGGTACGGGCGCATTGAAATTTATCATAGAAGGCGGACACGGAGGAGCGGGTGGTGCCGCGGGAGGTTGCGGTGGTGGTACTGGTGGTCCACCTCCACCAGCGGATAAAGGAACCGCCGAAGAAACTATCGGTCCTTGCATTCCAGGAATTGTAGCCTGTTGTTGCGGTTGCGTCTGTTGGCCGGCTTGTTGTTGCTGTTGAGGTTGCGGTGCTGGTGGAGCGGACGACGTTCTGTGATGACCCGATTGTTGCTGTTGTTGTTGCTGTTGTTGCGTCGTTGGCGGACAACTCGGTGAAATGGCGCTCGGACTGTTCGTTGCTGTACAAAAGTTTACAATTTATTTCTTTTACAAATATACAATCTTAATATCCTTGCAGCTCATACAGAATTCATTTTTATAAAGATTATAACTATAAAAGAATGTTTAAAAATAGATTTCAATAATTCTTAAATATAACGTTATACCTTGACTCTGTTGGGACATTCTGCGTTCCTGAATGATCGCCACGTCTTCTCTGGTCATAGTCCTAAATTCAGAACAAAATCGATTATTAATACGATCATAGTCATTGTTGCATAAAAAGAATGATGCACGTATGGTTAGTGCAAAGCGTGTTCGATCAGCCAACTAGGACTAACAAATAGAAAAATATTATATCTCGAGCGTTTAGCTATCTAGAGAACAATGGTATCTAAGTTTCGTAATAACCACCCTAGCGATGGCTTTATAATGCACGTATAAAAGTTTATCGAAAAACAAATATGATATATCTCTATTTACACATATACACTCTTTCAACGCGTACACACAGGGATAATGAATAAACAAAATGATAATATTCAGAGTCATCGTGTAATCTCTAGAAACGATAGTTATTCTAGATTAAGCTTATGACTACCGCTAAGGTGGCTAAACATTAAATATCACGTGATTACAAACCCATAGGAGGAAGAAAACGTATTTTTGGAAAATGTCAACACTAAAACGTCTAAAACTTATCGAGATACTCGTATTATTTACATAGATTATCTATCTCGCTATTGCTAATATTTTATGCGTTTCATCTAACAAAAAAATCAGAGAACTCTTTGGGAAATGAGAATATGTGTGTATATGTGTCGCGTGTGTATGTTGGAGGGTGGTATGGGCGAGGAGAGAAAAAGCTATAGTGGATGAAGGTATAGAAAGAGAAAGTGGAGAGAACGAGTAAACACAGATGAGTACCCGAGTACCGTTTTCTAATCTTGTCCCATAGTCGTTAGGTTTTAGTCATCGTCATCGTCATCGTCGTGTCGACTGCATCTGCGTAAACTCACCACACAACAGTTCAACAACAACAACAACAACAACAACACACATACACATATGAGATATCCCAACACGGTTTATTCGATGAATTTATGAAACATTTTCATTCACCCGTCGAACGAACCAGTTTTTTTCCCCTGTTTCTCGTGTTTCACTCACTCGTTGTTTTTTTTTTTTTTTCAATTAAGTTAAAAGTGGTAAAATAATATTAAAAAAAAAAAAAAAAAAAAAAAAGAAATAAAATTATAGAATCAACGTGCGAACGCGTAAAGGACGTCTCTTATTCTACAGTTTGAGTTTTTAATACGATGAATATATTTTGTGTCGTATTTTTTTCTCCTCCTCTTTTTTATTTTTTTGTTTTTTTTTTTGTACGTAAAAGAGAAAGAGAGCATTCGTTCAACCGAGAAAAACATTTCTCGGAATGGATGGTTTCAATATAGAGATATACTGGCGAGCTGGTGAATGGCGAGACAAGTAGAAAAACGAATTGCCGCAGCCAGCTTCTCGAATGGTTTCGTTCGCATTAACGAACGATGACTATTTTCAATGGAACTCTTCGTGCGAACACATTCACAATATCACTGACAACGCGCGTTGTTGGCTTGATATATTTACACGAAAATGCAATATCTCCAATTGGAACTAATAATTTCTCTCTTTCTCTATTTTGATCGCTAAGAGTTTTCTTGTTTTTTTTTTTTTTTTTTTTTTTTTATTTTTATTTTTACAACCACACGTACAGGACGAAACTTAACGCGAAAAATGAAAACGAGCATAGAAGATACTCAACGAGTTTAGCGATTCAAAGTTATTTTCGTCGTTGACGGTCGACAACCACATATCGCGAGCATAACCCCGAAACTTTATTTTCAACGTCTTCTGGAAAAAGATTCTCCTTTCTCTCTCATTTTCACATTCGTACATTCATACGAGTAAAATAGTTTACGTTAACCAAAGTATATATATATATATATATATATTGTGGGAAATGGAAGATGATAAATAATTAAAATGAAAAGCATTGAAATATTAAAAATAATGTATCTAATAATCAATTAGAATAATGCAAAAGCTATCATTGCATCGTGTGTATTATAATGTGATTTTGTGATCTAATGGGATGAAATGAAATATTATCGTTAAATAGTGGACAATGATATTTTCAACTAATTTTATGTAAGTGTATGATATAAAAATATCTAGAAATGATATCGTTAGAAATATTGTGTCAAATTATTTCGAAAGATTAACGTAACACATTTAAAAAGTTTATATCTCCTTCACATCCAATGTTAACACATTGATAAATGTGTTGTATAATATATTAACAATTAATATAATTAATAAAATAATTCGTGTGATAAATGTTCAAATACTTTAGCGAATCATTGTATATTTAAACCCTTCGTTATTGATGACCCATATACGAATTGTTCACATTGAATCCGATATATTTAAATATCATATTACTATGCACGTGAGTTACAAATTTATTTAACAAAGGGTTAAAAAAAAAAAAGAAATTTGTCGAATAAAATTGACACAAAATTTCTAAACGATCAAAGACAGTTATCAAAGATACCCCGAAAGTTGTAAGTGACGAATTGTTAGATGAATGATGGTATTATTATGATGATTATTATTATTATTGTTATTATTATATCGTCTCTTAAAAGGAAGGCCCAAAATCACCTCGTGAGTCCCTCAGCCGGTGAGCCACGCGAACAGCCCACCTGAATGACGGTGGTGACGGCACTACTAACGGATGGATGATGACTGGGGGTTGGTGTCGGGGGCCCCACGGTGATACCCGTTTGGCCCCCGGCAGGAAGATGGCCCAAAGACAAGGAGACTCGCGCGTTATGACCTTGACTGGAACCACGCAACTATGACGACAAAGGCTCTCTAACCCAAATCGGGTTGCTGATTGAACGTCTACGCGTTTATTACAAGTTGTTTTACGCGATTCTCTTCAAATTATTCAATGTTTTGATAAAAATAAGAAGAAGAAGATCAAACACGTATGCGTTCTTACAGCAAAGCCTCAAATCTTCTCTTTGTAACCGTAATTAATAGTAGTAGTTGTAATCATCCAGCTGGATGAACGAGCTCATAATCGGTTCGTTTTTACAGTACGAATAAATCATCAGATTGTTTCTCTTGCTTGAATTAAAATGATCTTATGAATTTTAATAAAGTTCGTTCGAGCAAAACACAATGTTGTTGACACATCGACATTCATGACAAATATGAATATTTCATAGATCCGTTCGATGATTTTAATTTATGAAACGCTCGAAGCTATTCTTTTTATCCTGATAATCCGTAAAATGATGGAAAAAAAGAAAAAAAAAGAATCATCTAAAGGAAAAGATCACCGACCTGTATCCCATGTCCTCTTCGTATTGAGCATTCGCCAATTGTTGTTGTTGCGGCTGCTGTTGTTGCTGCTGCTGTTGTTGCTGTGGTTGTTGCTGTTGTTGCTGTTGCTGTTGCTGCTGCTGTTGTTGAAGTTGCTGTTGCTGTTGCTGCTGATAAACAGGTTGCTGCTGAGTCGTCGGTGCGACTGCCGGACCCAGACTTCTTGATATGTTGCTTCCGTTGCTTAGCACCTACGCAACAACGGACCCGAACAATTGAATCGAATTGAATTGAATTATACTTTGTTAAATGTCCTGGGACTGTGGCAACGAGGAGGGTGTAAGCGTAAATGTAGGAAAAAAAAAAAAGAAGAAATCGTTTACTCTCGCACCTACATTCATTTTGAAGAGCTTTTCAAAATAGAACGTCATTGTTAAATAAAACAGAAAAAAAACATTAAACGTTCGTTAATTTAACTAACGACTTATTAAAGTTACGATGTAACGATGTTGTCCACAATAATTACGATATAATACGTACAAGAAAATAAAAAAAGTATTTAACAATGTTATTTGGAAATGTTTCAACCTTGTCTTGTCCATGTTTCGAGATATTATTGTTAAAACGTAAGAAAAAGGTTTTCAGATAATTAACGAAGTTATACACACGGTTAAAAGAATCATCGTAATTGTCTGTGTGTGTGTGTGTGTTTTTGAGAAATACGATCGATCACTAACTAAAGTCATTATGACTCTAATTGCAATTGCTACGAAATTAATTATTCCCTCCTATACCCCACCTCGTTATTTCTAGCACGGTACTACTACACTAACGATCGTATAACAAAGCGGTGCCTTTTAGCCATTTGCCGAAAAAGTGATGCAAGACCGTGTGTTTGGAGGAGGAAGAGGAGGAAAAGAAGGATGGTGACCGAAATTAATTTAACAGACCACCCCCTTTTCGTCTGAATAATCACACGATAACGGTCAGCTAATAGTCGTCGTCCTGTCCCAGTACACACATAGAATAACCATATATATATATAATAACAAGAGTAATCGTGAAATAGGAAGGGGTCTGAGATTAACACTAGATTTTTTATTGCGTGTATACCTTTTTTTTTTTTTACTGAAATACGTCTTTTTTCCACGGGTATGTTAAAATACAAAAAATTGTTTATTTTAAATTATTTATTAATCCTTAGAGTGCTATCGACGTATATACGTGTTTGTTAATATTAATGTAAGATATAATGTTAAGTTTATATTAATTCATTAAATTATATTCACAGAAACAAAAACTGTAATTATTAAATATAATTTTGATTATAAGGTCATTTTGATGGGTTCCGTAAATCTAGTGTTAAATCATCGTAAAAAAAAATTCTCATAGATTTTCTCGAATTTGTAAATCACCTATAAAGAATGTATTTTTTTTCGTACAATAATGAACAACGAATTGACGTAATTATAATACTAAAGATTTTCAAATTTAACTTTGAAATAAGATGTAATTGTTAGAAAAAAAATATAACTTACGTCAAGGGCTTGAAGCATAGCACTGGCAAAAGCATCAGCATCGTCCTTACTAGAAAAATTCAGTCCGTAAACTTGCTTGTTGTCTCTCCATTGATGAAACGTGACCGTTGCTTGATTATATTTCAGTCCTTTAAGGATGGCGCAATTAATAACAATCTCATGATCCTGTAACTTTCTTCCAACGACGCGGAAGGTGTTGTTCACCTGATGATGATATAGCTGGACCTTGGAAAGTCCTGCCGAGGTACCACTCGGTATCCATTTTTTGTTCACGTCGTCGTAGACCATAACCGCCGCCCGAGCGGATGATATGCTCACTTCACTAAAAAAAACAAAAAGAACAAAATAAAAATAAAATAAGAATGGTTGTTTCTTTAATTATTAAAACAGTCCCCAGGAGGGATGTAAAAATTGAAAGATAAAAAAAAAAAAAGAAATATTAATATAGGAAATAGATTAGTTAATAAGATAAATCTTCATAAATCTTTTGAAATTGATAAATAAGTTAGATACTTTTAATTAAATAGATAGACAACTACAACTTATCTTTGCTCATCGTTAACGATTTAAAGAAGAAGCGTGAAAGAAAAAGAAAAAAATTATAATAATTTTCATTCCATACTATAATTTGATAATTCTTTTCTAATTAATTAATAACCTTTCTCTAATAACATTTATAATCGAGGTATATACACCGTCATGTTCACACAGATTTCTAATCGGCAAATGAGATCGCACGCGAGACGGTATGTTCAACAGTGATGATGACGTACAGGATGAGATAAAAGTTCTTTTTACCAACTTCAAAATCAATTATTACCAATTTTTTGAGCTTTTATCGTGTTTCCACACACACATACACATGTTGCAATAACTAAACTAAAACTCTTACATTCTTCTTGAAAACTTGCTATTTCATCTTTCGAACGATTTAACGCGAGATGTACGATAACAACAACAAAAAAATAAATACAAATACAAATATTTAACCATGATGTTGTTACAAGCAATAATCGTATAAAAAATTTAACTATCAGCAACTTGTACATTCGTAACCAGTAAATAACATTACATGAACAAATGACTTACAGCGACTTTTATCTCACCCTATACATACACACACACACAAATACCAACACATGTTGTGTTGATTACTTCAGGTATGTTGTACGCAAGTTCTCTACACGGTATGTGCAACTTTATTTTTCTCTAGAACATTACGCGTGAAAGTAGCGTGACTCGATCAGGTAGTTTGAAAAACGACGCTTAAGGTCGACGTAAAAGTGAGAATGCAAAGCTCCCATTGACGTGTTATACACACAAGTACAGTATCTATAATACATATATAATTCAGTAGTCCCAAGTCATTCAATTGATTTGCGTAATCAAATGTTAAGAAAACATATTGTCCAGTTGGAAATATCGATTCGTGTATCAAAATCCTTACATAGGATTAAGCATGGTGTTTTATTATATCCATAAACACGTTCGTTGAAAATGTTCCTCACGTATTCTAACGTAAACGTTTGAGTGAACACAAATATAGGAAGAGAGGATCGTTTTGAATGACAATAAAGTTATCAAAAAATCCAGCTTATGAAAATAAAAAAAAGGATTGGTAAGTTCAAAAATGTTTTCTCGATACGATCGTAAAAAAAAAAAAAAAACTAAGGTTTGCGGGTGTAAATAATACGTGTATCGTTTGAAATAGAAGTGTGATGAAAAATCTATCTATCTCTTTCTCTCTCTCTCTCTCTCTCTCTCTTTCTCTTTCTCGTAGCGTTTATGATTACTTTTTTTCCTGTAAAACATGACGGTTAGAAGAACGTTTTCTCTTCGTTGCACGAAGCTGAAGATGACGATGTCAAAGCAATAATCCGCATTTAATCTCTGAAGGCACCACCTTTCATAGTAATTAAAAAAAGTAAACGAAAGAAAGCAAAATAAAAATGAAAGAAAAGAAAAGAAAAGAAAAGAAAAGAAAAGGTTCGGTTAAGTTTCCTGAGAGATTATTTCCGACGATAAATCCGCAAGGCTTTCGGTAGCGAAGAGATTGAGAACGCGAACTATTTCAACAGACTACGTTCATTCGAAATGAAACGAAAAACGATGCTGTTGCTGTTTGCTACTGCTACTGCTACGGAAACTACTGTTTCTGCTGTTGCTATTGCTGCTAGACGTATATTTTTCTCGCTTCCTTGATTTCACGACGACGACGACGACGACTAGGAAGAGATCGCCTTTTAAAAAATAAAACAGACCGGGCTATCTCCGAAAATGACACGAAGCGTATCTTCCACCTCGATCGTCCTACATAAAATGTCTATCTTCTCTTGATTTCCTTCTATATAAATCCGTCTATGTGTATACATATATATATATATATATATATATATACATATACATAAACGCGGAAAGAGAAAGCATAAAAAAACGAAAAAAAAGGGGGAAAAAACAGATATTAATATGAAGAGGAAGAGAGGGGGGAAAAACTTGATCGAAATTTCCCTACAACCCTGTCCCCCCCCCCTTCCTCCAAAAAAAGAGCAAAAATAGGAAACAAAAAAAAAAGGATCCAAAATGACGGTGTGTGTCTCGTCATACACATGAATCCATTCCTGTGAAACAGTTCTTTCCCCCTCCCCTCTCTCTTTTTCTATTTTCTCTCTTTTCCGTATCAGACCCGGCGCCTGTCGAGGATACCCAATGGAAAAAACGGCCAGCTAGAGGATGAAAGATAAAAGCCGATATTAGCATGCAACCACTACCTACTACTACGAACATCGTCATGTTCGTCCAGTGATATTTCCAGATAGCTAACACTCGTCGATTTCTTCTTCCTTGTTTTGTATACGTGTATGTGTGTTGTGTGAGACCACATTGCTTGCTTGCTTGCTTGGCTTGGCTTGGCTTGGCTTGCTTGCTTGCTTGTTTGCATGCTACTTCAAATCATGGTTTTCTCGATACCGAAACTACTTTGCATCTTATCCCATGTCCAACCATGGTTCCGTTCAGGACGATACACCGTTACATCATCATCGTTTTTCCTAAAATTGTCCACGACCTGTTTTACCCAATCCTTCTCGTTGAATTTGTCATTAATTCAGAATGAAACTTTCGATTTCTAAAATGTTCAAAAATTAACTTAGAATTATCCATTGAACCATTACGATTATTTCCCATTGAAATTTTCAATCCAGTTAACGTCTAATGTAAATTTCATTTATCTTTGATTTTCTTCTCTTCTGCAAACCCTCTTCTCCCCCCCTTCCTCCCTCCCTCCCCTCTCTCCCCTCAACCAATGTTCTGTTTCTATTTCTACCACTACTATTACTACTATTACTAATACTACTACTACTACTACTACTACTATTTCTCCTATTCCGCTTCATTTCTCGCTTTCTTCTTGTTCGTCGTCTAGCCGGTTTCGAGTTCTTAATATATCATACGATATATATGTATGTGTATTTACACACACTGATAGAACAAGAGAGAACGGTACTTGACAATTTTTAGTTTAAAGTAAAGTCATGCTCCATCTGAGTGTCGTGTAGTTTGTAAGTAGTAGTATTATAGGTATAGCTAAACTATACATTTCGATTACATATCTATCTCTCTGTTACTCGAATAATCGACGGGGACTGTCAACGATCAACGTATATTATTATTATTCTTATCCGCTTCTTCCGCTTAAAATCACAAATGACATTTCAACAGTTTGCCTTCGTGAGACTCACGTTCGTACAAACTTTAAAACTTTTAGAACCCACAAATCGTTCTATTTGATAAACTGAAAATCGTACATTGATTTATAGGATTTTTTAAATTGGTTTTGTTTTATTGTATTTTTTATATTTTACTGTCAATGCATTAATATAATATTTTATATTAATTTTTCTTTTATAAATTTGATTTAATATATCGATAAGTGATAACAATTTTGATCCAATTGAAAAACGAGATTGAAATACTCTTCCTTTCACGGTACTAATTTTTGTGTATTTAAATTATCTTTATACGAAAAGATAATATATTTCAAAATTCAAGTTATATATATATATATATATATAGTTTATTTTAAGGTACACAAAAATTTATTATACAAATTTTGTTTATCAACATTTAAATATTATTCAATTTATATCATTCATTCGTTTGATTATATTGTATATTAATAAACAATCAATTTTATATTCGTTCTACGAACGATTGAAAATATAAAATAGAAAAGTAATTAAAATCTTAGTCTCGTAGTAAACGTG
The DNA here is from genome assembly GCF_049000335.1 of Polistes dominula. Taxonomy (NCBI): domain Eukaryota; kingdom Metazoa; phylum Arthropoda; class Insecta; order Hymenoptera; family Vespidae; genus Polistes; species Polistes dominula. The sequence continues at coordinate 2,730,358 of NW_028301040.1, forward strand.
CAAGCTTAAAATAACTCAACTTTGATCGTAAAATTGTCTATTTTAATCGTATAACACCTATTCGCGTTAATGTCAATAATCCAGCTTGGGCCAGTAGAAGAAGATTCAGAGAGATCCAGATTTAAAAATGAAAGGAAAGTAAACTTTAATGATAACAAGAAAGGAGGATGAAGAAGATATTAGGTGGTCTCAAAGATCCTAAGCATGATAAAATTAGCTTCATCGATTCGCGGAATAATTCCTGGATAGTGTTAATACTTTCAACACGATTGATCGACGTTAAAATCGAGTATGTTCTTCTGTATATTCGCGAAACGAGAACAGGACGAATTTGATAGAATGTGGTAGCAAGATACAATCCATTGTCACATCATCCGCAACTTCCTTACTGCTGTTGCTGTTCTGTTGGTTGTTATTATATTATTACTATACATATAGTAGATATAAACCGAGCTAGAATTCACGATAACGCGACTTCCCCAACTCTGAAATTTGATCAACGAACATATAACGTTTTAAACAACCGATCGAGTATTTGATAAATGATACTTGATAATTTAACAATAACAAAATCTACTGATTTGTAATTCCTGTTTAGAAATATAACCAGCAGGATACATTATATGAATTCAACATAAAATTACAATAAATCATTCGAGAAACTTTGTACGTATAGAAAATGTATTATCAATTTATTTAAAAAAATTTCTAAAATAATTTGTATCAGTTGAAAAAAAATAACATTTTCAAATAGTCTTTTAAAATCTGAAAGAACAAAATTACTGTATCTGTATTGTATTTCAAGAAAATAAGAAAAAAAAACCGAAGATTAGAAGATTACTTCTAATAATCAAGAGAAAAAAAAGTAGATAAGAGGGATTACTATTGTATCTTGGTTTAACGTTCTAATAATGTGTACAATACTTGCAATCAAAATAATAATAATATTAGGTATGATAGTGGCTTACCTTAGTAATGGTGATAGCAATAGAAGGGGAAGAGAATGACGTGTGGTGGAGAGTGGAACGTAACAATAGAAAAAAGAAAAGGTTAAAAAAAAGGAAAAGGATATGCTTATATAGCAGCAGGCAGGTAGCAAGTACATATTTCATTTAAACTCGTTGATATCGTCTACAAAAATAAGTTGCTTGTGTGTTGGCTTTTGACGAAATTTACGATGAAATTCTAAAGATAAGATCATAGTGAAGAAAGGGTGATGGTGATGGCGGTGGTGGGTGGGTTGGTTGGGTGGGTAGTGGAAGTTGGTGATTCGTGGAACAAACGAATCGATGCACGCTCGTCGCAAGAAAGAAAAATATCGTATGATATAAATCAAGAACTTTAGTAGGTCGGATTTCTGTGAAATATAAATTGAAAAATAAGAAAAAAGGCTTTGAAATTTTATCCAAGTCGCTGTTTTTTTTTTTTTTTTTTTTTTTATAACATAACGATCGATGCATTCTTTTCTCAAGATTTCTAAAGACGAAAACCGATTACGATGATGATCGTCGCACGATGATTATTATTTATTATTATTAACAGAAACTTTGCTTTCAACTAATTCAATCGTGAAAATGAATTATTGATTTTAATACTAGTTTGAATTTAGGATTTGCTTCGAGTACGTTCGACTATTCGAATTGAAATTGTTATCATCGATTACTATAGGTAATAACAGTTTCGTAGTTTGCTCTTACTATCGTTAACACTTCATGAACTCATGTAACTTTGTGAAGTAACATAATAAATTATATATATATATATATATATTATCTTTCTAACTAATTTTCTTTTATCAGTATGGTGTACGTTTGATATTTCACAATCTTTGTTTTTCCATAATCAATAAAATATGTTTTATTATCGATCATCAAATCTTTAGCTTGATATATAGAAAAAAAAATTAAATATCTGAACATTGTTAATTTGTATTTTTTGAAATTATAATATTTGTTCATTTCAAATTATATGAGTTATTTTTATGATCACGAACACAAATTCAATCTACAAAAGGGCTAACTTAAAATATATGCAACGAGATATGACATCTATACACATGGATAGATGTAACCCATTATAGTACTTCAAAATGTCAAGGTAAAACTTAACTACAACGATATTTACCTACATACCATTGAATCGAATGAACGAGCCACTTCAACTTACATTAACGTTGGAACATGATTACAATATTCAATGAAAATAAGAAAAGTTTGTTTCTTTTCTTTTTTTTTTTTTTTTGTAGTATATTCTAACATACGAGAGAACTCCTACTGTGTGTGCGTTTAGGTTTTACAATATAAAAACGAATAAAAATATATTCTCAAGTATAGTAAATATTCGTTAACAATCATTCCCAAAAGAATTTGTTCGTATTTTCTATTCAATGCGTTGAGAATGGAACGTTGTCAAAAAAAAGAAAAAAAAATTCTTCAAATATTTCAAACTTATCTAATTTCCTTTTTTTTCTACTTTCCGTAGGTGGAACACGAATGGTTGAAGAAGAAAAACCATTTTCTTTCTTACTGCATATTTTTTTTTTATTTTTCCGTCACGACCAACTTTATTTTATGTCAATGGCATAAAACTAACTATGTTGAAAAAATATCATCGATTTATGAGATTCGATTGAATCTTAATTATTTTGGTTTGATATTCATTTTTCTTTTTATCCTTTTCTCTTCGGTATCATTCGACCGTTTGCGAATAGGAACGAAATAGTTAAGAAATTTAGGTCATAACAATCATCTCCCCTTGGTTATTACCACGTGCGAGTGTTCTCAGTGTCGGCGAGAGTCAAGAATTAGGACGATTAATTAATTGTTTCGAGTTAATAACTCTCTCTCTCTCTCTTTCTCTCGAAAGAACTTCAGAATAGAATTGAAATATCGAATCTTTGTAATAAAAAAAAAAAAAAGAATAAAAATAAAAATAAAATATTTTTGTTTTTTATTTCCATATTAAACCAAGAGAGAAGAAACCGAGATAGCGAGGAAAAATAAGCAAAGGTATTTGATACGAATTTATACGATCGATTATCAATAAATTTTCAATTACCGATCAGTGACGTCAATTTCTTCCTCGTTACACACAAAGACACACACACACACACACGTGTATAGATTAAACGATAAGACAAAATGTCTGGTTAAAAAATAAAATTGAGAGCATTCATTGATCCCCTCTTGTTCTGCTTTTATTTTTTTCACACCCACTCGTACCAATCAATATAAATAATAATAATAATCTTATTAATGAAAAAAAAAGTCGCTAAAAAAGAACCCTCCAAAAAAAAAAAAACAATGCATTTCATTTAATCGAACTATCTCTGATTTGTCCGGTTGAAAAAAAAAAAAAAGAGAAAAAATAGAATAGAACAAACAAATAATACCACTTCTTCTCTTTTGTACACTCTCTCTCGTTTCCGTCGATGATGACACGTATGTAATGCATATAATACATTCATAGATACGCATAGGTGATGCATGCATGCATGCATGCATACACCGTTCCGCTATGCAACTCTACTACTACTACTACTACTACTACTACTACATCTCTGATGCTACTTTCTCTCTACACTAACTTAAAACAATGTAAAATGTTGTCACATCATTTACGTTTTACAAATGAACCTTTGCTAAGAGTTCTCAACTGTTCTCGAATATTAAAAATGAAAAGGGACATTAAATTGTATGCATGGGAGAATATCATCGATTGATATGCAAGTATACTTTCTTTATATCTTTCTTTTGATCGAAAGATTGACAAAAAGAAAGAGAGGGTGGAGGGGATGTAAGGGAAGGGGATAAAGAGAGAGATGGTAAGAGGAAACAGCAAATGCATATGCACATTTATTCAACACGAGAGAGGAATGAAAAGAGAAAGAGTATGAGTGAGTGAGAGAGAGAGAGAGTGAGACAGAGAGAGAGAGTATGAGAGAGGGCTATCGGTGTTAGTCCGGAGAAGCATCGAGTTACTTCCGCGAGATACCAGCTTTTCATGCTTTATGCTCTGAGAGTTACAACATCCTGCAAAGCGTAACAAACATGTGCACGAGAGAACGTTGCTTGCTATTGGTAACACCGCACGACAAATTTATATTGCCTAAGGCCATTTCCCTGGTAGACCCGAAGCTTCTACCATCAGCACCACCACCACCACCACCACTACTACCACCAACCACCATACACATAACTGCCTTGTATAATAATTTATTAGCCTTCTCGGCGCATCTTGTTCGACCTTGCACCGAACAAACATAAATCTCATTTCTTTTATGGTTAATAATACTTCTTCGGTGATGTATAAATGACTATATTGATTTTCTTGGAATACATCAATTTTACTTGTTACAAATGAATATATTTGAAATCAGTTTATATGTGAAGCCTTAAAATTTTCAAATGAACAATAAGTAACGCAAAAATACAAATTGTAATAATTAATTGAGAATCATTGTGGAGTGAATAATTGTTCTAATTCTAATCCTAAAGAAAAGATTATTGTAGAATAAAATATTTAATTTCACGTGTCGTGAATAAAAAAATAAAAAAAACATTGAAATTTAAAAGAAAAGAAAAAAAAATATCGATGTAAGGTACTTGACTTCGAAGTAATGTGAAAGATTTTACAGAAGAAAAATTCTTAGACGGTGTAAGAGAAACGAGAGTGTGTGTGTGAGAGAGAGAGAGAGAGAGAGAGAGAAAGAGAGAGAGAGGAGGGGGGAGGTCAACGAGTTCGTTCACACCAACGTGGACTTTAATCTTACGTTAGTCTAGATTTACAAGGCTAAAACTCGACGTTGTAATCTAACAAAAAGATAGGACAGTCTAGGATATGTCTAGGGTAGAAGAAAAGTCCCTGACAGTGGCATATGTCAGTTTGGGAAAAACAAGACAACAGGTTTGCTTATTTCGTTGTAAGCTGCTAGTAGAACGGATACCTGCTCTTAAAATGGAGGAAAGGTAGGTAGGTAGGTAGGTAGCTATTGGCTTTGTCTTCAAAGACAACCGATAGAATCACCGAAAGCGGCATATGGTAACTGAGCAGCAATATTAATTGGACAGGTAAGTCAAGACCCGACATTCGAGTAGAGTTCCTTCCTTCATCAAAATACGATGTTGTTATGTGCGTTGTCTATACAAGGTGTTTCAATTAAAATACAATATCACTTAAATAGCTATGGTAATAATTCAATTAATGTTAATTGTACTGATTGTGAAATGTATTGGTGATTTGAATATATAATTGTGTGAATAGAAATATATAGATAATTAATTATATATTTAATCAATGATATCTTAAACGTTATTTTGATGAAATGTGTTTGTTCATCATTATTGAAATATACGTAATTAAAACATTTGTTGAAAATATTTTAACATGACGATAATCAACTTGTAATCAATTACAAACAATTACTCGACAATCAGGTATAATACTAAAAACAAAAAATAACTAAAAATTGAATATAGTTTGCAACAAAATATCTAATTCTAATTGTATGTAGTATTATTTATTATCTCGTTTTATTAAACATTCAGTTTAACATTTGATTTTTTCGAACACCTTATATACACTTACTTCCCCTTTGGTTTCTAAACCACCCACGTATCTCTTTACCCCCTGTGAACCGTACAATGTATCATCTTTTCAGGAAGGGACCATGGACTAGTCTCGCGTATCAACGGCTTCGAAATAAAAGTACGAACCTTCGAAAGACAACGAAGGGGATGAACAAACGTACCAGGGTGGTATTTTTTTCTTCTATTATTTCGTTCCTTTATTTATACAAAACAGCTTGAACATGGACAGTGTCAACTATGTAAACTGATCTCTCTTCGAAGAATTTTGTTTGTTTTTTTTTTTTAAATCGACCAAATTTCAAAACAGATTGACTGTCATGTGTGTGTGTGTTTGTGTGTGTTTTTTTTTTGTTCAATGTGTGTATCTTTTTAACTAAAGGGTTACTATATTAATTTCAAAATTGTGTTTATTACGATAATATATGTTTAAAAAAAAAATTTGCATAGCATTCAACGTATGTCAATGCAATATTCAAAGATATTTTTCTTAGTTGAAGATCGTCGTAGTAGTAGTAGTAGAAGAATAAGTGTAGGTGGACTCTATCAATTCTAACTATGACGCTGATGACGTCTTTAGTCTCTCTATGATCTCTTTCGTCAAATGATGAGAGAGAAAGATCATACTTGTCAATGTATACTCATCTAATATTTCCATTGGACAATCACCATAGTTTATGTATACCCCCATTTGTAACATTATAATCGGTTTTTAACAAATGTTATATGTATATATATATATATATATATATTTTTTTTAATTTAATACAAGTAAAAAACAATTGGCTATATTTTATCCTAAATATTAAATTAAAATAATTTTTTAAATGATAATAATATATTAATAATTTTAACGATCGTTAAAAATCAAATGAAACAAAATAAATATATCGAATTAAGTATCATAATTAAAAATGAAAAAAAAAAATTGATTACGTTTTGATTGATCCGTTTGATGTTAAAATCATCGACAAATTTGACGAGTAAATAAATCGACGTTTTATCCACGAAGCAAAGAAAAGTTTGACAAAAGCAGAAAAGCACTTCTGCTCCCCGTTTCGGTTTCCACTAACCTCGTTTTCTCAAACTCTCTTCTTCAACTTCCTGTCGATCGGATGTCACGAAAATATACGTAAACTATATTCGAAATCTTGACACATGTAGGTTTTGACGGCTATGAAATGTGTACCTACCTGTCTACCTGTGTATTTGCATGTTTTGATATAGAAAAATAAATCGATATTTTTCTAATATCGCTTTAAAAGTCTCATATTATATTATGTAAATCAATTTTATTTGCTTGAAAACAAATAAAATAAAACACTATACTGCATGCTATTAGACTTGTTTTTCTGCATAATATTAAAAAAAAAAAATAGTCAACAAATTGTCAACAACACAATTACTAAATAAAGTATTAAAATTATATATTAAATTAATTTGATAATACCAAAAGTTTTATAAATAAAATACGAAAAACACCCTGCGTTAATTCGAAAAAAAAATATATATATATATATATATATATATATATATAAAAAGAAATATTCGTGATAAGGGCGTAAAATAGTATCTTCAAATTATTCGTCTGTTCTTTTTTATTTTTTTTTATTTTTTTAAGTTTTCCCCTCTTTTTCTCTATCCATCTTTCTCTCTATATATCTCTATCTTTTCAAGGTAGGCCGCAATTATTGCTAACTAACTCAAAAGCGACCCCATTTGTGCCTTTTGGCACGTACCTCTTAATTAAACTCATGAGCGAGCAAGAGACCTTCTTCGTGCAATGTGCAGAAGACGAAGAAGAAGAAAAAAAAGAAACAGCTTTAGACAAGTGGAACGATTCGTAACAAAAGCATATATAAAAGGCAATGAGAGAATAACGTCAATGAATCTCGTTTCAAAAAGTAAATAACTTCTCTTTCGAGAATGAACAATAACGATGAGAAATGAGAAACCAAGGAGGAGCCAAGTAAGTAAGTAAGTAAGTAAGTAAGTAAGTAAGTAAGTAAGGAAGGTATAATAGAACGAAGAAAATGTCTTTTTTTTCTTTTTTGGCAAGAATAACGATTTGCGTATCTATAAAAGTAAAATAGAAAGAACATACTGAAATAGTTCGATCTTCAATTCAATGACAAAAGTATCATTGTTAAAAGTTTCGATATACTTAACGAGAAAGAAAGAAAAAAAAATGGAGTGAGTTTCTCTCGTTCAACTGCAACATGATAATGGCACGACGACACTTCTGCTTCTACTTCTTCTTCTTCTTATTTTTATTCTTCTGCTTCGATCGGCATCATCATCCTGTTACAACGCTTTGCGCATCATTAACATGCGCAATCCCATTAGCATTGGAATCTTTAATGGTTACTATCCGTGTGCCCACAATTGGAACAATGATTATGCCTCCCGACCATTCCTTTCAAATTCAACCGAGACTGTCTCTCTCTTATCGAGCTTTCATTTTTTATATGCTCAAACTTTACGATTAAACAAAGACAATGGGGTACGATCAAATTTGACGTTAAAAAACTATTTTTAAAATGGTCGTCAAGATTTATCGATTTCATATCAATGTAACAGTAATGGTGCATTGCAAGTCTTGTAACATTTTTCAAACACAACGACAAACTTATTAGAATGTTTAAAATCACGTTCTTGAAGAAAATAACAAAACTAAAGGTTTTGCTATATACGAGAATTATCGTGACCCCTAAATGCAGTGTATTAAAATAGTTGCGTTTTTTTATTAAAAAAAAAAAAAAAAAAAAAAAGTAATTTTTAATAAGTACACCCAACTATTAGATAAAATTACAAATATTTCATTAGAAATTGAAAAAAAAAAAAAAAAATGTTATCAAAGTAATTGAATTCTCTCTTGTATAGGTATTTGCTAAATTATTCGATTAATATCTCCAACTATAAAAACATTATCACAGAAATTCATTTCCCACGGTTGTCTGTCTGATGCTCTTCGATCCTTGCGAGATGCTTCTTCGAAATTATTTCGCAAAGAGAGAGAGAAAGAGAGAAAGAGAGAGACGAAGGAACCTGACGATGCAAATAACTGCGGTACGTTGACCCTAAAACGTTCGGAAGAGTTTGAATTTCTCGGTAAATTTGTTCTCCTCAAGTTTTTCTACCTAACGAAAGTTTTTCATCCTACGAATTATTTATTTTTTGATTAAAAATATGAAGAAAACAACGCAGCAAAAGAAACGGTCATACGAAAACGCATTGATTCGTTCCTTTATTAACGTCGTTAGTGTCGTCATCGTATGGTCAACTCTTTTCTCAACCAGTCTGTTGCAAAGCCTTTTGTTTCTTGCTACCGCATACTGCTGAACACTTTACCGAAACCAGTCGTACGTATGCATGAACTTTATAGCATGAACTTTTACGTTTAACGGACCGACAATAAGAATTTAAGACCAGGTCCAAGTAGTATCGTAAACAACAAGAAAAATCTCATTCAAATTGTTTGAAATAAAAAAATAATAATAATAATAATAATAATAATAATACGTTTAACGCAACAAACGACAATAAAAAAAAAAAATTCGCGCTAGTTTTGAGTATAATCGTGAGAAATCTCATTGAAATTTCAAAAAAAAAAAAAGAATATAAAAATAATGAGTGCGTTGCAACAACCCTTTTGAAATTTATCGATCAACGGATTGAATATTAGAATTTGTACAAATTATAAATATGATCTTTAAAAAAAAGTTATCTACTAAGATAGTTTTTAATATATTATATATAAATAAAATAATGCTTTTATATATATATATATAAAAGCAGGTGCAGTAGAACCCATAAAATGTATTGATTATTGAAGAAACTCCCTTCTTTTTTATCTCTGCATGAATTCTTGTGTCTAACGGAGCCGACGATAAGAATTTGACCGAACTTAAAATACAATTGTAAGAAGAACATTTCTTTCTGTAACTGTTCAAGGTAATCAACTTAAAATCAAATAAAATAAAGATAGAGTTAAATAAATAATGCGTGCACAATAACGCATCCAATTTATCGATCATTGAAGAAACTTTCTCTCTTACAGAAGATCAAGCGAAAGTATAGTAACAGTAATAGTAACAGTAATAGTAATAGTAATAGTAGTAGTTCTATAGAAGAGTTTGGTGGACTTAAAAGCCGTGTTCTTTCTTTCCTTCTTTCTTTCTTTCATTCTTTCTTTCTCTCATTCATTCTTTCATTCTACTTGTTCGGTAGTTCGTAAGGCGATTATACGAAAGGAAATCGGATTTTATAGATAATTCTTGTTTCCTGCCGGTCATAAAACTCGCAAAGCGTTTTTGAGCCCGAAGAACAGAACGGAAGAAAAAGAACGAGTTTTAGTAGTAGTAGTAGTAGAAGAAGAAGAAGAAGAAGAAAAAGAAAAAATAGATGCAAAAAAAAAGAAAACAACAGATGAACGGTTAAAAAGCCAAGGGATGGATACGTTCAAAGTCAGCGAGGGAACAAAATTGAAGACTAAAATAATAATGAGAACTATATGTGCATGCGTGCTTAAAATAATAACAGTAAACTATGTCTAAAAATAACTAAAAACAATTATTAATTACAAAATGATATAATATGTAAATAATTTGATATACGAAACAAATAATACTAAAATCAATTTGTCTAAATCATCTTGAGTGTGTTGAAAAGTTTTAAATCTAACATAGAAAAAAAGAAAGAAAAAAATGTTTCATATTAAATTTATTATCATAATAAAAATAAACTTGTAAAGCTTTCCTTTGGTTGCTGGTTATAACTTTACAAGCTGCTTATGCGACATTAAATGAATAAAAAGTAAAAGGGAACAAATATGCGTGGTGGCCTCCATGCGCGATAAAAGTGAAACTCGTATTATCATGTAGAAAATAATCACTTGATTTATATATATATATATACAGTAAATGTCCTGTAAAATCGTACATTAAGCTTACTAGATTTTTATTTGAAAACTGTTGATATAGTGACTAAATCAAATTTTGAAATAAAAATATATATATATATATATATACATTAATATATCACGATTACATATTTAATGGAATTTACCATCAAAGTTTTATTAAATATATTTTTAGTATCTGAAACACAATTAAATATCCATTAGAATAAGAATAATATTAAGTACATTTGTGTTTAAAAATGATGTATCAAATAATATACTTCGATTTGATATTTAAATTAAATACAATTTTTCAACTCAAACTAATCATTGATTAGAAACGTTAAAAAATTCAGAATATTAGCAAAATAAATGTATTTTTATACATTTATTATATATATATATTTTTAATTATCGGTATATACTTTAAAGTATTATTAATTAATCGATAAAAATATATATTATAATCTAAAAACACGGATTATAAAATTAACGTACCGTCCTCTTCGAAATCAAACAATAAACTGACTAATTTATCTTCTATGAAAGTCAATTAAAATTTCTTCATTGATTCTTATTTATACGACTTTACGAAAGAAATAAAATAATAACAAACTACAAAGGGTTTGTGTATGTTACATACTATTTGACATATTTTGATATATTTCTTGTTTACAATTGTTAACCCACCTTATATATAAATCATTTGATATGTAAATCATATTGATGAGGGTTGAAAAAGAGAAAATTAAATAAAAGAAATAAAAAAAGGAGATCACATCTTAGCGATTATCTTTGAACAAAATTTGTATTTACCTGAATCTCAACTAATCCGAATGATGTATATATATATATATATATATATATATATATATATATATATATATATATATATATAGCGAGGTCATTATAAAGCTGCATGTATGAAACGAGTAAAAGAAGCACACAAACAGAAGGCGCACACATGCGAGAGCTTTACTTGGTTGAACGCGCAGATGCGTCATCTTTCGCGTTACATGTGACTTCCAGGTGCACGTTCGTTAGATTCTCTCTCTCTCTCTCTCTCTTTCTCTTTTTCTTTCTATCTCATACTCTCCTCTTTCTCATTCTTTTTCATAGGGCTTTAGGTTACCGATGACGAAGAGAAAATATCCTAGCGAAATTAGGAAGAAAATATCGATCGTGTTTCTCGCCCTTCTTTGCCACGTACACGAAACTCAAGAGATATTCGAAAGGTTCCCAACACACACACACACATATACATATACATATACAGCAAAGACAGACAAACAGATATACAAGTTTTACGTGTAAGTTTTCGATGACTCATACAAAAGAGGTCGATATCTTTTATCGTATGTAATAATATATAAATAAAAGAGTTATCATTTTCTTATCGGATGCAACAAGAAAAACACCTTTACCGTTAGTTTTCTAAGAACGTATAGAAAGATAATCAGTTTGAAGACAACTGACTAATCATTTTGCAATTTCAAATGATCTATGAAATCATCCGTGTGATCCGTTTTTTTTTTTTTTCATTACGTTAAGTTTCCTGGAACATGATCGTTGGGTATTATTTATCATCTTAGGTATTTTCTCGATCAATCAATCTTTTCTTTTCTTTTCTTTTCTTTCCTACTTTTATGATTTTGATTTTTTTTTTCATGTTTTTTTTTTTCCAATTCTTTTCAAATCATTTTTAATCCTTTTCTAACAACTAAGTAAGTAGGTCATAAGTATTATTTTCTTCGACGTAAGAACTTCTTCTTTAGATTCTCGTTCTTCGACTAGCGTAACAGTGCAAATTTACGGAGCTGATTAGCGAAGAGGAATAAAGATGCAAAAAAATCGTCGAAGCGAAAAGTTATAACGCGTGTCTTTTACTAGTTATGATTTATTTTCTAAAAAGAATTCTTATATATATATATAGGAATAATTTATTTGATATCTTTTCCGTTTCTTTTTTTCTTCCTCCCAACTTGTTGTTCGATAATTCTGTTTCTTTTCTTTGTTATATCGTTATAAATGTAAATAAAATAATTATAAAATAGATCTTTAAAGACAACGTTGTATATAATTCCCGTTACACGATTTCTTTCTAATTAAAACAAAATAAATCTTGATCTTCTGCAACAAGTATGAATAAATATAGAAATTATAGCTGTAACTTTGAAGTTATTTTCAACTAAATAATATATATATAATTTAATTATGAGAACATAAATTAAATTATATTTTATTACAATATATTAAATATAATGAAGATGATATATTATTCTGAACGGAATACAAAATTAAATAACCTGTTATTAATCATTTTATATAAACAACTAGTTCTTTCTCTCGATATTATTTTATTGTTATAAAGATAAATATGATATTGTTCATAGATCTTTTCCTTGGTATATGATTTTTTTTTTCTAACTAGAAAATATAAATCCTTAAATAGAACAAGTATTGATGAACCAAAACTATAGAGTCATACCTAAAGCTTTGTTAAACTATGCAAATATAAATTTAGAACGAATGCACAGTTTGATGACCTATCGCATTTATTAATAAACTTTCTTACTCTTTAACCAACTCGATATATCTTTTTTTATTACCATAAAAGTGAATACGATACTTTATTCTAGATTGCGTGTCTTCACCTCGTTAAAATTTCTTTCCAACTAGATAATAAATATTTATACACAATTATATATATATATATATAATTAATATAATCAAAATAGGATAAAAACTAGCTTAATATCTATACTAATGATAGTAAATACAACTTATTTAAAACTAGATAATATCATTTCAGAAAGTTAAAACATTGAAAAATGGAATTCAAATGAAGATTCAAATATTACGAATAAATGCATTTGAGTTGGATGACTTATCGCGTATATTTAATAATTGTTTTTTTTTTAATAAACTCGCAATACTTTTTTTGTATTAGTAAAAGTGTAAATATTATCATATATATATATATATATATATATCTCGGAAACACATATTTTCTCCTTGTTATGATTGTTTTATTTTCTAACTAAAAAATAAATCCATCTATACGAAGAATACAAAACAAACTGTGAAATTAAATCCATAACTTGAAATTTCTTTCAATTCAATAATCTTTTTTTTTTCAAAAAGTTTAAAGCAACTCAAATGAAAATGAACAAAAAAGAAAATATCTTTGAAACACGAATATTCACACGAACACAATGAATTGAATTTAATGATCCATCACATATATTTGATAATTCACATATGTTCTATTGCTACCAACACGTAAATACAACATTTATTCGAGAATGCTTTTAGAACAAATCTAATATTTCGGGGGGGGGGGGTTATACTTTATAAAAAAAAAAAAAAGAAAGAAATAAAAGGAGAATCATTAAAGCAGCTGGTCCAGGATAAAAGTGCATCGCGTTTCGCTAAAGTCCGAACGAAAAGTCATCGCACTCGCCTTGACATCGATCGCATTTTAAAGCCACCACGTACGTGCGTAGTATCGCGAGAGATCTCCATACAAGAAACCTTCTCATTGGAGAAACGAAGAAAGAGAAAAAGAGTAAAAGAGAGAAAGAAGACATAGTGGAAAAGAAACTGGCAAACTCAGAAAAGGGAAGGACGATGCAAGGATGTCGAATGAAAAAGAGACTTGCAGACAATAAGAAAGAATCAAGTAGAGAAAGAGACAGTAAAACAATCAAAAAGAGAGAGAGAAAGAGAGAGAGAGAGAATAAGACAAAATATGTAAGTGAATAAGAGAAAGAGAGAGAGAGAGAGATAATAAAAGGGTTAGAAAGAGAGGAAGAAAAATAATAAGATAGAAAAAGAAAGAGAGAAAATACAAGAGCAAAAAAAAAGAGAGAGAGAGAGAGAAGGAATAAAAGAGACTAAAAGAATAAGGAAAGAAAGAAAGAAATAGAGGGAGATGGAAGAGGATACGTCGAAGGGCGAGGACGCAAAGAAGGGCAGGAAAGCAGCTGGTGGCGTTGCTCGCTTTTACGATGCACACGATGCCGCGATGATGCTCGATCGAAACGATGCTCTGTCAAAAATCGTTACTTGCCCCCCGCATTCCTCCTACGCTCTTTCTCATTCTCTTTCTCTTTCTCTTATTCCTTCCCCTTCTACCCCGACATCCTTCCTCGCCCTTTCCTATTAAATTCTCTCTCTCTCTCTCTCTCTCTCTCTGTCTTTCTCTTTCTCATAAGCGCTCCTTTATTTCATCTCTTTTTCTCTTTAAATGTATTCCATCCCCTGATGGAAAACAAGACAAAAAAAACAAAATAATCCTTGCACGTTCACAAGAAGAAAAAAGGAAGTCTTTAACTTTGTTAGATTCTAGGAGAATTTTAAAGAGAAGCTACGACTTGGTGTGGGAGATGCTAAAGAGAGACAGAAAGAGAGGGAGAGAAAGAGAGAGAGAAATGGAAAGAATCCTTTTCGCGAGCGTCGTGACACACGGGGGATTGGCAGGATGATCGTATATGCCAGAGAGGGTCAAGGGCCGTAAACAGTCCGTTAGGCCCCCCCATGTAAGGCCTTGAAAGGGGAGAATGAGTGAAAAGGCAAAACAGAAAAATAAAGTATACGTAAGGAAAAAATAAAGAAAGAGAAAGAGAGAGAGAGAGAGAGAGAAAGATTTGAATAAAAACAAACGAGTTAAATGAAAGTGATGAAAAGAAATAAATAAATAAAATAAGGGTTAAATAATATGAAATATCGAAAGAGAGGCTAGGAATCGATTTAAATAATATCGTATTTAGAGAAGGTAATATAATATCTTCTCTCTTTCTCTCTCTCTCCTCATCTCGTTGTATATTTGAGGATCCTGTATGTACGTCTCTCTCTCTCTCTCTCTCTCTCTCTCTCTCTCTCTGTCGTCTATATATCTACAAGTAAAAAGAAAAAAAAAAACTCTCTTGTACTCACTTCATATTTGCCTGGCCGGGAAGCGTGTGCTATGCCCTCGTGCAAGCGGTATTCCTGCTTCTACACAGTATATCACCGATCCCATGAAAACACGCGAGATTCGGACAAGACTTGCGGTAGTTCGACATAAATAACGCGCGGCACTAACACCACCGTGACACCCAGCTACTGCACATCTGGCCGGCCATATTGCCGACTCTCGATTCGTCCTTACTCCTACCACCACCGCCGCCTTCGTTACTACGCCTATGACGTGCGCACGTATAGATGGAAGAACTTACTTCGAACAAATAGTTCCGTCAACTAGATGGCGTTACTTCGCGTATCCTTATTCTCTCATTGGTCCGTTCTTATTATTCGAAGCTCTTTGAATTCTTATCGTTTATTGGTTTATATCTTTATCAGATTAGATATTTCTTATTTACTGATCTATTAAGTAATAGATTAGATTATATTTATTTGTTTGTTTTTTCTTTTAACTTTTTAACTATATTAACTTTCGAGATTATTTAGTTGATTTTCAGAATATAATAATATGACGAGTTTCCGGCGTAGGAAGATTTACTGAATTCATTAGTAATGCTCTAATTAATCGCGTTTCATACACGCTTATTCAACCCGAAGTACATTGACTGTAATTTTGTCCTTATTTAAAAAAAAAATATATTAAAACAATACCCAACAACTAAAAATACCGCGTATACTGTAACAAGAATCCTTTGTTTGTATGAATAATATATATATAGATATAATAACAAAAAGTAATTATTATGTATTAATTATAAATAAAATATTCAGATTATGTGTATTCTTTCAATTTTGATTCAAAAATAGATACACTATTTTCACAGTAAGCGTTCCAATTTTATAATACTTTATAGTATAATAATCAGTTAAATCTTATGATAAATAGTTAGATCTTAGAGATAAATAATATTATAGAAAACATTTGTATACCTACAATAAAAGTATTTTATCCTAATCCTGCAGGTAGAATTTAAGCCGAAATAAAACCATTAATCTTTTTCCCTAAGTACTTGAATTTAGGAGGGAAACATTTGAAAAAAGAAAAAAGGCAAAAGAACTCGTGAAAGTTATTGGTTATATGAGAAACTCGATTAGATAAATAGTTGCTTAAATCTATATTATCGACATTGCAAATAATATTAATCGTGTGCAAAGTTCTGTAATGAAAAGATTCTTTAATTTGCCGTAAGGAGGTGTTAGTAACGCACTGATCAAGGTACGCGATATACACGCCGTGTATTCAGATTATTCCACGAAAATATATGTATTTCACCGAGAGTGAATAACCCTGGATCGAGGAAGTGATCAGTAGGAGTTTAAGGATCTTGGAAGGAATATTTTAAACTATAACATTCCTCTTGAGGAGGAAACTAAAGTCTAACTTTCGTTAATTTTCTACGCGAGTGTACCTCTATCTTGGATCTAAAACGCCATTTTGTGAGCACGCATCGCGACGTAAACATCAAAACTTTCTAATCCTATTTATTTCAACGTTAAGAGGATTGATCGTTGATCTATGAAAAAAATTTAATACAAACTTTGTTCGATCATTTGCAATTTATAATCGTTAGAAAAGTTAACGTTTTTTCATTCCTTGCGTAAAGACGTTTGGCGCCAAATCCGGCAGAACGCACCTAGCGTGTTAACAGGCCC
Source organism: Polistes dominula (assembly GCF_049000335.1). NCBI lineage: Eukaryota > Metazoa > Arthropoda > Insecta > Hymenoptera > Vespidae > Polistes > Polistes dominula. Next base: position 2,747,461 of record NW_028301040.1, read on the forward strand.
ACAAACAGCTGTCCCGTTTCTCGCCGATTTTCACGATATCTCAGATCGGTGCTTGATTTTAAGATATCGAGGAAATTCCTTGCACCAGGTAGATCCTTTTTCTAAGATTTTCTTTTTTATTCATTTATTTTTTCCCAAATATTTTCAACCTGTTCCATAACCGTTCTTTTCTCATATAATGCGCCTTATGTTTTGTCACTTGCTCCACATTTTAAAACGAACGTCGGTTACAATTCTTACCTCCCTTAATTTCAAATTAGTCACGAATTCCAATGACGAAATATAATGTAAAATAATTTCTTGGATTTTATATTTTGTCAATTGAATTCATAAAAAAGAAAAGAAAGAATTATAATTATTTACAAGTTATTATATAAATTAGTTTATCTATAAATAATGTCCGATCGATTTGATTGAAAGGTGTTAGAAATTTTATGCTCCAACAAGTGTGTATTATTATTTGCTTGTCTCTAATATTTGTGCAGTATTATGTGCTTATGGATAATCTTATCCACTATAAACACTTGGATAATAGTGTAAGTCAATGTTTAGTTTTGTATTTGTAATCAATTTATTTACATTTCAGTCTTACTCCTCCACTTGTGTATCCTTCAAAGAGAAACGTATCGACATGTAGAAAAGAACTTTATAAGCGTATGGTTAAATCAAGTGAACGGCTAATATTTAAAAATTTTAAAAATGTGATATTAACCAAGATTAATGGTTGAAGTAAAATATAAGGAATGGTATTCAATTGTATTCTCCCTGGATGTCAGATAAGCTGAAAAATGTCTGGTGATTCAGGATGGAGTGCTGTTATCCATCATCCTTCAGAATTAGAATTACAGAATTGGAATTGGGAAGAAAACGATGGAGAACAGGAAAGAGAACTTCCTTCGACAGTTGATATGGATGCCATAAAAGGTGGAGGTAGCTGGGATCCTGCTAATGGAACTAATGGTACTATTTAATATTACATTTTATTTTTATTAATTTTGTGTACTAGAAATACATTATTATAATATCAAATGCGAATATTTTTTTTTCATATTATATATATATATATATATATATATATATATTATCGTACATAGGAACTGATTCTATTGATTCCGAAGAAGATTCTGATTCTGACGAAGAAAGTTCTGGTGGAACCGAAGGCAGCTGTTCTTATTCAGATTCAAATTCAGAATCCGACGACGAAAGTAGCGAAGAGGAAGAAGGGGAAGATACCGGATCTAATTCAGATTGTTCGTCTGAACATAGCGAGCAAACATTTTCAATCCAAGAAGCTAATTTTGAATCGGTATGCATTATAATGTGTGTTTCTGCGAAAGTATGGTAATGTAGGAAATATTAGCCAAATAAATAATGAGTATTAAGTATTCGAATTCCAATGGTCTTTTAGAAAAATATTATTGACAATTGCACATTCGATTTCAATATCATGGCTTTTTTCAATAAAAAAATCTGAATTACATTGCCTGACATTCGAATGGTTATAACACAGATTTATATATTTATTACTTGTAATTATAATAGTATGAAAAACATTAATTGTTTAGGGAGCACTTAAATTAAAGATCAGCATGAAGGGTCCAAAAAAGGAAGATATGGATAAAAGTAAACATGATAAAAATCGAAGAAATATGACTAAAAAGATTAAAGCAACAAATCGCGGAGTAAAAGTAAGTTTTATAAGATTATTTAATGCAACACATTATTTTATTCATTGAAAATTATATGATTACAATGACATTATTTTGTATGATTAGTCTTCAGAATGTAGCAGCGATGACTCTGATTCATTAACAAGTCAGAATTTACAACAAACGCATCAAGCGACTATTCACCAATCGCAGCAACAGCAACAACAACATCAGCCACTTCAAGAAATAAATCAAGAAGACTTGGCAGCTATTTTACCGGATCAAGAACACGAAGATGCTCCGTTTGACGGATTTGAGGACTCTGAAAGTGGTCGTTTGGTATCTAAAGCTATTGAACGTATGTCATTAGGAGCGGACTCAGACAATAGTGATAATGGTGATCAAAATCCTATACCTGTGTATAGTTCGTCGCTTTTACAACAATTTGTTGAAAAAACGGCACTTTTGTCGGAACCTCGAAAAAGACGTAGCAAGTTAGGTAAGAAACTTAACGATACTGAATATCCTTGCGTATCAAATGTATCACCGGATTCAGGCATTCAATCTGTAGATAATAGTCCTTTGCATTTAGCAATTAGTCCAGTAAGTCCGCCAGTTCCCACGCAATCTCCTGTACAACCTGTTGTTCCAAAACCAGCCGTTAACGTGGATAGAGTTTTATATCCACCTAAAAGAAAACCAGGTAGACCTGCAAAAGCAGTATCCACTCAACCCCGTGGCCCAGGAAGGCCCAGATTAAAACCAGAAGTTACTGAGAAGATAGAAAAAGTTGAGAAAAATGAAAAAAGAAATACGCAATTGCAACCAAAGGTTGTAAAGAAAGAATTACCTACCGGAAAGAGGGGTAAAATTAAACAACCTTTGCCAAAATCAACATCAACAACAACTCAACAGGATACATCTGTAGTTAAAAAAGTTAAAGATAAGAAGCCTTTCCAAAATAAACGGTCTAGTACAGTGAAAGTTTTACAGGAGAAAGCGAGTAAGCGAGTAAACGAAAAAGCATCACCAGCTAGAGTTAAGTGCCTAAACAGAACGGTAGCGAATAAAGCTATACGAGAAACGACACAATGTGATAGCAAAGTTTGTAAGAAATTAAGACAAGAAAAACCTAATGTATCTAATAAAAGTATGGTCCCGGTAACACGTCAAAAACAATCTTCGTGCGACCGTAATGCAAGCGAACAAAAACCTGTAAATCCTAATAAAAGATGTTCGAAAGAAAATAGAAATAATGTGGGTACAACAACCAGAAAGCAAAGCTCGTTAAAGAAACCCATTCCGCAAACTACACGACGCGTTTTAAAAGAAAATAAATGTAATAAGAAGAGTAATTCAACGTTTGAAACCAATGGAGTAAGTGTCCAAACATTAATATCCTTACCCATTGGAGAATTAAAGACGGAAAACGTAGAAAATGTATCTAATAAATGTGACAAAGCGACACAACCGATACATAGTCATTGTCACAAACATCATCATCATAAACATCGCCGACGATTGTTAACGCCACCAAAACATCCAATTCGTGTCGATCCGTGTATTGTACAAGAATTAGAAAAGCTAATCGAAGAATTTAGTAGATCTTGTAGTTTAGGAAGAAATAATAATAATTCTAATCATACGGAGTTACCACAAATTTTTCGAGTAAAAAAGCTTACGAAGAAGAGAAAATGTGATTTAAATTCGAATGACGATCAGAAGGTAAAAAGGCGCTTGAAAAAAGATAAGGTACTTTCGAATTCAGATTCAAAGAGCAGTATAAACACGAGTACAAATTCTAATCCAAATGAACAAAGATTACCATTAAAAAAAAGACATTATCATGTGTCTAGTCCTCATAGCTCCCAGAGTTCAAATGCTAGTTGTACCGATACTAATTTGAACGAATCTAATTCGACTGAAAACCATATAGAGGAAGCAATCGAAGCTACTATTAATAGGTATGGTGGAAGTTCAGCATCTTCTGTTCACGAAGAAAATGTCGTAAATACACCTAAAAAGAAACTTAAAGATAATGAAAATGCAGTACCTGAAAAACAAGGAAACAACGCCAGTGAATCTTTAGAAGATAAACCTTTAAATCAATTAGAAGTACAACCTCGAAGAAAGAAGAAGATCGTAAAAGATCTTAGAGTTACGGTTACAAAATTATCCTCTGAAAATCATGGATTATTGGATAAAGTTGATAAATCTGAGAAATCTACCAACGAGAAAAATGTCAAAAATCATGCAGATAAATCGAGTAAATCAGAAAAAATGCTTGCAGACAAAGTTGTAAAATCTGATAAAAATCAAGCGGATAAAGTAGAAAAAGTTGATCCTACGATTGAAAATGAACATTTAGAAAAAGATATAAAAGTTGATGCAGAGGAAAATTTAACTGATAATAGTAACATACAAATAGGTGGACTTGATAAAAAGATCAAATCAGATAATGCGTTAAACGTTCCAAATCCAGTAAATCCTTCTGCAGCATTGCTCCTTACGAAGAAAAAAATTCGAAGGCGTAAAACGATCAATCGTACAGGCTTTCCAACATTAAAAAAAGAAAAAGAAAGTACCTCCTCCTCCTACTGAGACAAGTGTAATTAAAAAGGGAACTGTTGTTCCAGGAAATAATGTAATACCTAAGGATCAAGATCGTATAGAAGAAGATATCCAAGAAAGTAAGCTAGATAGTAAAGTTGCCTTGTCAAGTGACAAAATTTCAAACGACGCTCCGATTGAAGATGACGTTAAACTCAAAAATGGAAATAAATCACAAAATCAAATAGAAATAAAAGATTTTGAAGATTCTAATTCGGGACGCAATATGACATTAAGTCATAGTGGTTCTGATGAGATATTAGATTCTTGTCCAGGACAATTGAGAGTACGTAAAGACCTTGTTGAATCTGACAGTAGTACTCCTTCTGATAAAATATACCCAGTTAAGTTTGAGAAACTTCAAGATTGTAGAATTTATGATGAGAATGCATCGTTAGAAGAATCTCTTGAAAGATATACTCTTCATCAAAGAATAGCTGAACTTAATGAGGAGAATTTAAAGAAGTTAGAACGTGTGAGTGCTCAAGACATTGTGAAAATGGAGTTGGCTGGAGCTGTTTGTTTTAATAATCTTCATAGAAAGAGAAGAGGATCGGTTAGTCCATGTAATTTAACATTGAGAAATGCGAAACGTCTACGAGGTACAGGCTATGATACAGAAAGCGATGCTCCTCTTCTTGGCAGCGATGTAGCTAGTGATGAACACGAAACTGGAAAACAATTGAGTATACCACACACTAGGAAGCAACAATCCAGGTGGAAACAACGTTATTTGCAAGCTGGAATTTTTTCTGGATATGCCAAGGAAGATGATTCAAAGAAAATCTCAAATGCTGAAACTAATTCTGGGAAGAATAAATTGTTATGTGATACAAACGATCATTCGTCTGCGTTAGTACCAACTTCATATCAATGCGGTAAACTTTTACGTCAACGAAAAATGCCATTTCAAATGCCTTATGATATATGGTGGATACAAACTCATCCAAGAGTACAAGATAGAGATTATGTGCCATCTTGGAATTACAAGTAAGTGAAGTATTTTATTTAAATAATATTTAAAGTATTCATTTGTTTGTTTTATTATTTATATATACATTGGGGATTGCAGAAAAATAAAAACGAATGTTTATTACGATGTTAAACCGACAACATTGTACGAGCCGCAATCCTGCGAATGTAAACCAGAAAGTGGTTGTGGGGATGATTGTATCAATCGTATGGTATTTAGCGAATGTTCGCCGCAATTCTGTCCTTGTGGTGAAAAATGTCAAAATCAAAAAATACAAAAACATGAATGGGCACCAGGACTTCAAAGGTTTATGACCGAAAACAAAGGTTGGGGCGTAAAAACTCATCAATTCATTAAGTCCGGAGATTTTATTTTAGAATACGTTGGTGAAGTTGTTTCAGAACGAGAATTTAAATCTAGAATGGCAACAAGGTAATCTATTTTTCTTGATATATTGTCCAACATTAGAGCCTTGCTTCAATGTCTTAAAAAGAAAATCATTTTTCTTGTCCTGTTATTCATTTAGATATGCCGACGATATACACCATTATTGTTTACATTTGGACGGAGGTTTGGTAATAGATGGTCACCGTATGGGTGGTAATGGCAGGTTTGTTAATCATTCGTGTGAACCTAATTGCGAAATGCAAAAATGGAGTGTACATGGACTACCGCGAATGGCTTTATTTGCGTCCAGAGATATAGAACCCGATGAAGAACTAACATACGATTACAATTTTGCACTCTTTAATCCATCGGAAGGTCAACAGTGTAAATGTGGTAGTAGTGCGTGTAGAGGAGTTATAGGTAAATAATAAATAATATTTCTAATCAAGATATATAAACTCATCATGTATATCTTCGTCTAATTTTGTTTGTTATTTTTTCAGGAGGAAAAAGTCAAAGAGTATCAAGAACTATTACCTCGATTCCTTCGCAAATAGAACCAACGGAAAGAAGATCAGTTGGTAGGCCACGTAAAAATGTTCGTAAATCCAACACGATACAATTCACTAATTCTAAGGGAATTTGTAAATCGCGTAAAGTAGGCGATTCTAGTCTTGGTAATGCACCCATGCTTAAACCAATGTCTCACCAGCAACGTTGTTTCGCCCAGCAACATCATTGCTTTCTGTTAAGAAACTTAGAGAAAGTAAAACGACTTAAAGCATTACTTAATCAAATGCAAGTACAAAATGGTAAAACAAAATTTAGTAATACGAATAATATAAAGGACAAAAATTCTGGCGATTCTAAGACGCAATCGGACGCATTCTATTCACAATTAACGGCATTGACAAATACCAATATAAGAACAGTACGTACAAGAAGACTTGCACAAGCGCAGGATGATCCAGAAGTGCATAAGACTGCCAAATTAGCTAAGGTTTATGATTGTTTTGTACATTAAAATGCGTTTATATTATTAATTATACTTATACTTATAATTTGTACATTTCTTTTTCTAGGTGCTAAAAGATTTATACTCTATAGTAGCTAATGCTAATGACGAAAATAACCAATTATTGTGCGCACCATTCGTGAATTTACCAGCTAAAAGAAAATTACCTGATTATTATGAAAAAATATCAGACCCTATAGATTTGAGTATGATAGATCAGTGTATTGGTACTGGTCATTACAAAACCGCCGAACAATTTGATCAAGACATGATAAGACTTTTTGATAATAACGTAAGGTTCTTCGGCAGAACATCCGAAGTTGGAATAGCAGCTGCTAGACTTAGAAAATTGTATTTGGGAAGTAAACCAGATTTTATAAAAGCTATAACGGAAGCAACAGGTTCGCCTCCTTCTCAAGGATTTTTACCTTCTCGAGGATCTTCTTCTGGAGAAGAAGATGTTATTAGATGTATATGTGGACTGCATAGGTAATTTAAAATATCAAATGTTTTAGACGATCTAATCTTGTTCACATTTATTTTTTCTTATAATAAAACAAATTGATTTTATATTTAGGGACGAGGGCCTAATGATACAATGCGAACGATGTCTTGTTTGGCAACACTGTGACTGTGTCAAAGCTGACGTAAATGTTGAATCTTATTTGTGCGAAAGGTGTCTGCCAAGACCAGTTGATTTAGAGATACCGCTGGAAGGTGAGGAAGAAGAGGAAGGCAAGACACATTTTGTAACATTGTTACGAGGAGACTTACAACTTAGACAAGGAGATACGGTATATGTATTAAGAGATACACCCGAAAAGCATACGTATAAAACTATTCAAAAACCAGATTATGAACAGATGGATATCTTCAGAATTGAAAGACTTTGGAAAAATACAGAGTAAGTATCTACAAAATATTGAACACGAATAAAACAAAACAAAAGCTTACAAGACATTGATAATAATTAAATTATCTTATAGGGGAGAAAGATTTGTGTTTGGTCATCATTATTTAAGACCTCATGAAACTTATCATGAACCAACTCGCAAGTTTTATGAAAACGAAGTAGTATGCGCACCTTTGTACGAAGCAGTACCATGTGATCTTGTTGCTGAACGTTGTTGGGTTCTTGACCCACATACTTTTTCTAAAGGTATTACAATAACTACACTTTTTCTTATTATCATTATTTTGTTAGTTCTGGAAACGATTATTTTTTTACCAAGGGTAAGTTGCTAAACTTGCCCTCGAACCCTCCTCCTTTATCTGGGCTTGGGACCAGCTAGCTATTATCTAGGTATCTAGATATTAACTAGGCGGAGTTAGAATAATTAAACAATATCAATAATAATTATTATACAGATATTATATATATATATATTATGTATAAAAATGATTTTTGTTATTGTTTTTTATTTAATTATTTTCTTATGAATATAGGCCGACCAGTTGGATCTACACCAGAGCACACTTATGTTTGTGAGTATCGCGTTGATCGAGCTGCACGTCTTTTTACTAAAGTAGCAAGAGCCAGACATCAAGTGTGCACAAAACCTTATGCATTTGAAACATTTCCACAACGGATCAAACATTATCGCACATACTTGGTAATATATTCTAACTTTTTAATATTACAATTTATTTTAAACAATTTTAAAATACAGATTAATACAATTTAATAATAATAATTATTTTTAGCCACACAGTCTTGATGGTATTAACATTGGAAATAAAGGGAGTAAAGATAAAAAGAAAAATAATCAAGATACTGATAGTCATCAAAAAGTAGAGTCATCTGATAATACAAAAGCAAATAATAAAGAAAAAGCATCTAGCAGCAGAACTAGACGAAGATCTAGTGAAATGTTAACAATTGCACCATCTGTTACATCTTATGCTCAGGTAATAAAAAAGAAAATGGTTTGAATCCTCCCTCCTTATATAAGCTCTCTAAAAATAAACTTTTACAGAGGGAAGAACAGAGAAAGAGACTGAATAGCATTCTGGTTAATTTGTTGCAAAAAATGCCAAATAAAAAAGATCCATTGGACTTATCATTCCTTCTGGAAAGGAATAGACGTAATCGTAAAAGACCAACCGGACTTAATCCGTGACATTGGATAATACATCAACAATAATATTGTGTTATGTGTAGGTAACAAACTCTTATTAAGAAATTCGAGAGAATAGATAAACTGGCTAATAATCTTTAAATAACTCGAAACAGCAATACGTAAATATGTCTAACTATTTTGTCCTTCTCTTAAAGAAAATATTGAAAAAGCGTTTCCTTTTTCATACAACCCGTCCATTCATGTAATCTGTATTGGAAACGTAGCCATGCATTACATTTCCTGGATATAAATTAAGCTAACTAAGAGGTTTTTATAAATATTGTTTTCTTAATAACATAAAACAATAGAAAATAATTTCACTCAATTGAAAATATTTTCTATAGTTTTATCATATTTTTATGTGAAAGACTGTATTTTCACTGGTGTGTTGGCGAATTCTTGTATAGTACTTTTTTATGAGAACTAATTTGATAATAATTGATATGGAAACGATTGGCTTTAATCTTGCCAATAATAATTCTGGCATAATCTGTTGCCAGTACATTGATATATGTATATTAACGAATAAATATTAGTTCTGATTCGAGTTTCAGTGAAGGTACGGTCGTTAATTATTTATAAAAAAAAAAAAAAAAAAATATATAATAATAATAAAAATAAAAAATAAAATCCCGGATAGTATATCGCGTACAGTTTATAACTGTTTTAACTTATTAATAATGATTTTCATATAAATACAAATTATCTGAAAATAATATACGATTTCAAATGCATATGTATAACAAGCAAAAGAAACGTGTTATTCTCTATTTGGATGTAGCAGGCTACTTTAATATTGAACAATTGTATAGAATCATTTGTAAATCCTCTCATAGTTTGATGTAGTTAAATGTACAAAGGTAATGAATTACACAAAGAAATGAGATCATATGAAGGAAGTAACGAGAATAATGAATATATAGATTAATAGAAAGAGAAAGAAGAGAGAAAGAAAAAGAGAGAGAGAGAGAATTTGTGAAAATTTATTGCACAAAATATTAATATTATATTTTTCATAAAAACTTCCAGTGTCATTTGAATCAAGTGTATAGTAGATTTTTCAATTAATAGAGCAAGTCTTACTAATGTATTTAATTTATCCAAATATATATATATATATATATATATATATATATATATATATATATATACTTCTATATATATGTATATATATATAGAAGTATATATATGTTACTATATTCAAGAGTGTTTAAACATTGCTATGAATTGTAAATAAATATACACACAGATCTATAATACGCATATGAGAGGTATCGAGTGTTTATACACAGCACATTCACACATGGCACATATAACACAAGACACACAAGACGCTAGCTGCTGCATGCACACATATACAATTTACTATTTATTGCTGAATTAAAATCTATAATAATCATGTTACATTAATGTATTTAATATGCATACAAACTTAATATGCGTCAAATTTATTTTATATTTTAACTCTAGCGTATTACCTGATCTTAATTTTAATTATTATTAAAATAATTTTCAGCTGACGTAAGGCGAAAGTATTCGGTGCGAATTGTGTGCATTTTCTTAAAATATATATATACATAATATATATTTATAGATCGGTCGATTAACAAAATATATTAAATGTATATTTTAACATATATTGATTTCGTTTTACACTTATAATCAATGATTTTTTTTTTTTTTTAATTATACTTTTAGTAGGAGAATATTAAAAAAGAAATATTTATATAAGAGGAGGACTAACAAGGGTGGAGGTATTGTGGATACTAAATTAGTTTAGCGAGTGGTGATTTTATTAAATATTGAATATTTAAGAAGCTTAAAAAAATCTTAATAATAACACGTAGTTATACAGACCGTTGAGCTATATTATCCATGACAGTTAATTTTTCTTTTTCTTTTTTAAAATAGTTCAAATAATATCACTCTCACAATTCTACAGTTATATAGTATAAACTATACAGTGCACTTACATGATTGTAATAGTGTTGTAACATGGATCATTGTTTGGAAATGTGTAATATCACCACATAATATGTATATTTAGGCTTTCCGGAATGCTTTCATTATTGCTACATATATATATATATATATAAACACAAATAGTACCATGACGTTGTTTATTATGTTATCACAATCTACAACAAGAAACTATCGACACGGATATATTCAAATATATAAACTTGTATTATATAACTTTTATACTAAGTGTCCTTCACAAATATTCATTATCTAAGAATTACACATGCATTCTATAAAAGTAAATAAAATAATGCGTCATCATCAAACATAATGAAAATATATAAATCCTATACATGTACACGAGTAGATAATTCTAAATTATGAATTATTTTTTTAATCATTTATGCGTTTATATATTTGTTTTTCTTTTTCTTTTTTTTTTTTTTCTTGAAATATTATACCGCAATCATTTTGAAATTCTACAAATTTTCATCTTAGCAAATATAAAAATCAACGAAATATATCTACTCTCTAACGCTTTATTATAATATTACAAAAATACTTACATATTAATGGGTGTAATAATTAAAAACACGTAATCGGTTATCTCGCCCAATATTTTTTTCGTCTTACGTCTAAATTATTTCGATCGAAATAAATAAATCATTGAAAATAATGAGAAGGGAAAGATGTTTATTTAAAATAAGCCCGTGGAGACAAACAAAGTAATCTCAATTAAAAATAATACATATTTATCGTTATATTCTACACACACACACGCAAGAATCGTGGTAATAAAATTTATACTTTTTACTCTTCGAATCATTGAGAATATTTCATTGAAATTATACAAACAAATTTTTGCGATTATTACAAAAAGCGGCAACTCTTTAAAAATTGTATAAGTAGGAATATTATGTACAGATTCCTGTATTTCTTTCTGAAAAAGATAAATATATACACATAAAAATCGAAAATTATACTTCGTCCACTCTCGCATGCGTTTTATTCGAAAATTGTATTCCTTCTTTCCTTAAACATCATCATAATTGTAATAAAACATTGTCTTTTATATAAAAAATGAAGAAATAAATTGAAGTTATAATATAAACATATACATAGATATAAAGGAATATATCTTAAAAGATTACATTAACAAGATACATACATAAGTATAACAAAATATTAGTAACAATATCATTTTTTTGTCTAACTAATAATTTTTAACGATTAATGCACAGATATAGGACTAAAAGGATAGCGAATTAATATTTGATTTCTTATATCCAAGTTTATTTAGAAAATATACACTAATTACTCTAATATTGTTTATAATATAATAATTATATTGATAAAACTAGGTAGAAGAAATCTTTTATTTCTTTGAATAAGTTTGTACATATTTTCGTTAACAATTAAATTTATCGATTATGTACTATATATAATCTTTCTCGTATAGAAAAAATTTCGAATATGACGCATTTGGGTGATTTTACAGAAGGCATTGCAAATATTGTGAAACTTTGAATTGTGGTAACATTATATGGTATATTATACTATCCTACGCTTAGCTTAAATAGATTTTTCTTATTATTTCTTATAAAATATGTCACACTCTCTTCATACTTCTTTTAACATTCTCACAATTTGAATATATAATTATCTAAATTCTAATTTATAATAATCAACTTTACGTATCAGGTAAAGACATTTCTTCATTTAAGAAATGTCTTTCGCTGTACAATATTTTTTTTTTGTTTTTTTGTTTTTTTTTTTTTAAAGGAAGAGCAGATAACAAGATTTTGATAATTATTAGTAAAAGTATTATGCACTTTACTATATATTATAATTTTGTTTGATAATAAGTATAAACATATTAGCCAAGTTATCTGCCTCTTACCAATTTTTTATCTTTTAAAATTTATATTTTAATTATAATAGGGTCAATTGTGTTCTTATGTCAACCCTAATGATTCACCACGTATATTTTTAAAATGCAAGTGCTTATATTACAACACAGATAGTTACATGACATTATTTTTTACTTCATTGCAATAATGAAAAAAATTTTTGCTTTTTTTTTTTTTTCTTTTTTTACATATTACTTTATATAACTAATTCGATACCTTTTAAATTGTTCTATAGGAAAAAATTTAAGATGATAATTAATAATGTATTATTTTAAAACAACAAAATTCAGAAAAAAAAAAATGCTAGTGTAATTTTAAAACATACTATTAGCATTTTTTTTTTTTTTTTTTTTTTGAAATATATAGACAGAGGAATTACACTGGATTACAGATACATTTAACATGCTACATAAGCAACTGAAGTATATATTGTTTTTTTATGTTATTTATTTTATCATAATTTGTAAATTTACATGTGATATCATTAATTCTCTCATATATATTTTATTTTGCAAAATCAATAGATCGTTTCTTGTATTATCTTTAGAAAATGGTATTAAATAAAAATATTTTTTTTTCTCTCGCAACTCTGATCATTCTCTATGACATTTGTACCGAACATTTTATAAGAGGCTTATATTTTTGCCTATATTATTTGTTTATTTGTTTTTTTTTTTTTTCCATTTTCTTCTTCTAAATTTTATACAATTTAATTGTATACAATGATAAAGATAGTTTTTCTTTTTCTTTTTACAACCTTCCCCTCCACCCCCACACACACATCAGCATAATAAAAAATAATTTTGTATAAACACAGGTCCAAGAATAATTTATTCATTGCCATGTTCTTTGTACACCATTATTGTGATATGGAGAAAGTTTAAACATAATGGGTATTTTAGTCCTTAATTTTTGTTTCTGTGTGACAAAATACAACAATATTCGTTTAAAAATTTGTCTCTTAAAATATAAATATAGATTATTACCAATTATTAGTTTTGCATAACTCAATTATGAGATATGTACATATTTACATTGTTTCCTTTATAATAATAATAATAATAATAATAATATTAGTAATAATAATAATAGTAATAATAATAGTAATAATAATAATATAATAATAGAATAATAATAATAATAATAATAATAATAATAATAATAGTAGTAATAATAATAAATGGTTAAAGATTGTTGCCATAAAGCTAATCATGTAATGTATCCATACATAGTAATATTCCTCTTTAAACATTTGTTATAAACCCGTTATAAAAGTAATAATTATACTATTTATATCGATTATATGTCAATGTAATTATGTTAATGCACTTGCAGAATTAGAACTACGTTTAATTGATAATACAGTAATCCCTATATGTGTGTATACAGAGAAATCGCGTAAACGGAACCATAAAAATCATTTGAAATGACCCATTCCACATTCTCAATTATGTATACAGTTCTTACTAGAGTAAAAATGTAAGTTTACGCAATTAGGAAATAAAATACACTAAGGACTTCCCAAATTTACGTTTACCTATAACACATCGTGATGACATTAATGCTCTGGTAGTTCAAACACATTAAAATGAATCCATATAATAAATGGAGGGATTACTGTATATGTAAATAAATATATGTATATAAATAATATAATATATTTATATACATATATTATTGATATATTTAGTGATATTAACTATGATATAATAATATTAAATTTTGTAAAATGATTTTTTTTTTTACTTTTCTGCACATCTTTCAACGCACCATTATTTTGTATAGTAGATAATTTAGAATTTCGATACCATTATTCATTTGTAAAACCCTTCAAATTGTTTTATTGTATTGTATGTATTGTTGAAGCATTCGAAAGCATATCATTTATTGCTATTTATGCAATATTTCCTACAAAAACGTACACGTTGCAAGATAATGAAACAAAAACAAAATAAAAAATAAATGAATGTATTATTGCTACTCGTTATTTTTTTTATTATTTTTTTTTATTTTTTTATCTAGAAATATATATTTTCTACTTGTGTTGATGGGACGACTGTTGGACATCTGTAGTAGCATTCTGATTGGGATAAGAATATGTCTGTGTATATCCTTGCCATCTTTGTGGATGATTATACTTAGCCTCTGAATCCTCAGAGATTTCTGTTACACTTGTGCTTATCTGTAAATATGAATATTCATATATATCTCATATATATATATACACATATACATATATATATATATATATATGTATATTTAAAGTATATCATTTCAAATCTATTACGTTCAAAAATCATTATCGATGCACGCTATATTTGTACGATAAATTTAAGTAAAGCCAATTATTATCATCTAGAAAAGAAATAAATTACTCGTTATAATAAGCAAGCTATTTAAAAAGTGGACAAAAACAAAAATACAAAATAAAATATACACGTTAACAAAAAAAGAAGATTTACTGAATAATATCCACCATGGTTTTTATAAGCAAATAATCTTAATACATTTTAAAAACGAATATTATTTTATGCATATAAAACACTTACTTTTCAAAGTGTAGTTTTAAAAAATATCTCATTACTCATAAGTTCAATTTTTGTTTGTGTACAAGATTATTTAGTCTATAATATATACCATTAGTGTTTGTACAGTTTTATCTTTTGTATTTTAAATGAGAATCAGAAAGTGAGGTAGAGTGAGTGGTCCTTTTTCTAGAAAATAATGTATAGAGAATATTGTGAACTTATTCAAATTTTTGGATTTTTCTTTTTTCTTCAAAATACGTGTAGCAATATAAATATTATTTTTTAAAACTCCGTCAACTTCTTTTATACATATGTTATATAAACACAAAAAGAAAAGAAACTAAGTTTTAGATATGCGATCGTTCTCTTCGTTGATATACTTATCACAGTCATTTTAATAATTTTTTTTATATGTAATGTGCAATATGTAACATCTCGAATTATGCTATTTTTTTTTTAGCACACTCCTTTAACTCCATGTTTAGAAATCTAAAAGTAATTCGTCAGTGTAAGACGAAATATTTTGTTCAGCTAATTAAACTAGTTACATATAAGATAGTAAATATGTGAATAATATAGCAAAACAGTATAGAAACAAGAAATATTGAAAAGAAGGCATCTATACCTTACTTTCTGTTCCACTCTGGTAACATTTACTGTGCTGGGATTATTGTTTGCTTACAGCTTGGCTACCAGCTGCAGTTGTCTGCCCACTTGACTGTTGCGGATCCCAATACTGATTATAATACTGTTGGTTCCAATTTCCATTACCATAACCTTGCTGATTGTAACTACACTGGCTGTACGATGATCCTCCTTGGCCATAACTCTTCCAACTGCCTGATTGCTGTTGACCTGCCCATCCTCCTCCTTGTACCCACCCTCCTCCTTGAGATTGGCTGCTACTGGACCAACTACCACCACCACCTGGTTGATTCCATCCTGATGATTGTGATCCTTGGTAACTACTAATAACCAAAGTAAAGATTAAGCAATTAACGTTTATATACATATATTTATATATTTTTTAAATAGATGATATAACAACAACGATTAGATACATTGTGTAAATTAAAAACATCTTATACCTAGCTGAACCCCATCCACCACTTTGTCGTGCTACAGATCGATTTCTATCATTTCCACTTCTTCTGTCATTATTTCCACCTCTCCTATCTCCTCCACGATGTGGTGGGATAAGCATACCACCCCTGCTTCTCCAGGTGCTTGGAGGGCCATATCCTCCACTATGTCTCATATGACCTCCTCTAATAGATCTGTCTCTCCAACTTCCCATACTACTACTACTGCCACCGCCACCACCACCACCACCGCGCCACATGGAATTACGATTTCTATTTGGGTCTGCAAAAAGTATAAATGCATAATCAAATTATATTATTATTATTATTATCATTATATGAGAAAACGGGGAAAGAATAAAAACAAAACTACTCACAACTACTTCTTCTGTCACGATGATCCCGATGATCTCGACTATCTCGACTATCTCGACTATCACGACTATCACGACTATCTCTACTATCACGACTATTTCGTGAATCACGGCTGTCTTTATGACCTTCATTTCTTGGTCGTTTACTGCTAGATTGTTGTTGTCCGTAACCAGCTTCCTTTCCTTCCTTGTTATACTTTTCTATTAATTTTTTACCATCTTCTTTATTAAGTTCGACCCAATTAACTTCATTGAAAGATTCTCCAACTTCTGGAGCACTAAAATTGGCTATAAAATTGAACATTTTAATTAGACAACTTGTATATACATGATGTATACACATTATTCGATAATATCTATTACATATATCCTTTTAAATATCGTAACAGAAAAATGATTATGAACAATTAGAAACAAACCTTTCATTTCCATGACTACTGAATCAGGAACAGCCTTTCCATCAATTGCTTCATGTTTAGCAGTGCGTGCTTTGAATTCTTCATTTGTTGGTACTACAATTATTGCCCTACGTTGAAATCCACTGAAATTCTTCATTTTTCGTCTTTGCGCAGAAGGATATACATTTGTCTATATAAGTTTCATAAAAAAGAAATATAAAATATAAATGTTACAATAATTATTAATGTCTTGTAAATACAGATATATCAATTACATCTTTCAATTTCATTGATGTATATTTATCTCTCACCTGATCTAAAATATAATTACGTCTTCTACTGCATGCCATTTCTAATAATTTGTTTAATGTACGAGTACACTTTTCAATAAGTACTTCCCATCGACCATGATAGTTTTGTTTCCGTGGTTGACCCATATTCTAAATAAACAAAATTTTCAATCATTAATCTTATGAATGATAAACACAACGAATAAAATATTTATATTTTAAGAACGTACTTTCATTTTATCAACGAGCGTGCTTATTCCCAAAATATTGTACATTTTTTCTGGGTATTGCGCTGCATATTTTGTCGCCCATACTGTTTTTCCAGCTGCAGGTAAACCACACATCATTAGAACTTCGCAATCTTCTTTCTTTTCCGGTCTTCGTGGTCCTGGAGTTCTATCTTTGAGATCAATGTTACCCACTACATTATATCCTTCCAAAATATCTTCGCACCATGGTTTTTCTTGACCAAAATTACAAGTAAAAGTACAATTTTTACTTAAAACATGTGGAAATAATGCTTTATCTCCAAGTTCTTCTCTAGGTATGGAAAATGCAGTTCCTAAATCTTTTCCGTTCAGTGTATATGATAATACAACGTTATTTTCAAGAGACATGTCTGCATAACATCCAATAATGTCATCCTTAGTAAATTGAGATCCATAATCTTCAAACTTATTTTCTGTACATTTCTTTCCTGTCGCGCTATAACCGTAACTTAATTTGTCTTCGCCAAGTTGCATAGAAGTATGAGAAGCAGACCATCCTACACGAAGTACGTGCGAATATTCTTCGTCTTGCGCATTAATGGAACAGTGATCAACGATTTTAGCTTCGTAATAAATTTTCCCACTTTTGTAGCCATGAGATGCCCTAGCTCCTGCCCATATATAGCCAAAACCATCGTTGTGCATCGGCGTAGCAGATAGAAAATTATTTTTTTCAATAAGTAGATTTAAATCTGAATCATCTGCAAACATCATAACATATAATCAATTAAATTTTCAATAAAATATTAAAAATGATATATTAGGTGGTTCGGAAAGTCGTTTCGTTTATCTTTTGTAAAAATGAAGATAATTTTTGCTTCGAGGTTAAACCTAAACCTTTCAAGTGATCATAAATAGTTAAATTTGATAAATTTAACCTCTCATCGATCTCATGTGTTACTATTTGTCGGTTTGCATTAACTAATGCCATTATTGCGTCAGCAAAAAACGAAACGACTTTCCGAACCACCTAATATAATATGATATGTACTAAGAACATTAAAAATGTTAATAACTTACACCAAGAGAGAACAACAGCATTATCATCAATTTCAGGTTCATTTTCTGATAAAGGCGATGAAGGAGATTTTGGCAATTCTTCTTGAGGACTAGAAGATCTTTTACGTTTTCTGTCATTATGATCCATATTCCAGTCTTTACTACCTTCCTTTATGTTTTCTTCACGTTTAACTTCTACCATTTCTACGTCCTATGGTAAAAAGACAAAAAATGAAAATTCAATTATTAACAAACCAATAAATCCATTACAAGATAAAATAAGAAATTAAACATTCATATTAAATTACCTGGTCACCTACGGATGCATCATTACATGCATCTTCAGTTATTACCTTAGTATCTGATAATTGTCGATCATCTTTATCTACCTTTGTTTCTTCTTCATTCTTAATATTTTTGTTATCTTCTGATTGTACTGTCTCAGATTCTTTTTGATTTTCGCAAATAACTGAAATCGGTTGTCCTACTGGTTTTTCTATTGATAAATCTTTATCCTCTTTCTCAGTTACATGTTCTATGGTTTCTATATTTTCTTTCATTTCGACATCACAGTCCACATCGGAAACATTATCTTTTGATTGATTATCTATTACACTTTTTTCTACATCTTTTTGTGATTCTTCATTCAATGCATTTTGAATACTTTCATCTGTTGATTCAACATTCTTCAAATTGCTTTCATTATCAACAGTTTCATCCTTTTCCATCTCAACATCAGGTTGTTCTTTTTCGTTCATTTGTTTTGTCTTATCTTCAGATTTTTCACTAGAATCTATTGATATCTCGGAAGATTGTTCCTCAGCACGTTCCTTTGCTTCTTGTACCGATGAATCTGTTACTGGTTCATCTTCTGATGAATCTTTCAATAACGTTTCTTCTGATGTCTCTTTCAATAGTGCATATTCTGAACTGTCTTTCAATAATGCATCTTCTGGATTATCTTTCAATAATGCATCTTCGTCCATATCAATTTTTAATAAATTATCTTGTTCTTTTTTATCTTCGCTCGAGTCTTCCTTAAGATCTTCTGAAGTAGACATTTGTACCTTTTCCTGTGGAAGCGTTGTTGGTACATCTTGTTCATCTTCTTCGTCTTCCTCTTCATTATCCTTTTGAGGAGGAGGAGGAGGAGTTTTTAAATCTCTTTCAGTAGTTATATCATCTTCTGGAATTTGTTCAGTAGTAGTCAATAAATCTTTAGTTTTCTCCATATCTTTATTTGACATAGATGTTTTAGTAGATACTGTTGTCGTTAGATGCTTTGGTGTACTTCTGGTACTAATTTTTGTCGGTGTCAGGGATGAACTTCTAGAAGAACGACTTGGTGTTTTTGGCGGTTGAACTGATTTCTTACTCGCTTCCTTCAAAGCGGTATCATCTACACTTTCTGTATTTTCAGTCATCTTTTGTTCGGGTTCTAAAATATAAATAAACATTTTTATAATTAATGATTAAAATGTAGAAAATAAATAAATATCTGCATAATGCAAATAATATTACATTTAAAAGCGACACGATATTAATAAATACAATTTAAAAATGACTAGGCTATAACAATGACTAATGTTAAATGTTAAATGATAGAAAATGGAATATTTATTCAGTATAGAAATGTTGTTAATAATATAAAAATAATAAGAGATATTATAATGTACATTACAAGTTAATCGATAAGGATGTTTACGAAAGGGGTGAGGAGAATGGTGGGAAAGCTTGTAGATGTAAGTTGTTTACTGTTTCAAAGGCAAAACTTACTGTTTTCCGTTTCCTCTTCCAACGCCTTCCTAAGTCTCTCAACAAGAACCGCTTTGTTGCCCTTCGTGTCAAGGCCACGCTGAGACAGCTGCACTCTTAACTCAACGACTTTTAATTTAGCTGGATCCATAGCGTGTATTATCCTAAGAATTTAGACGATTGAATCACTTTTACTTCACTAAATATTCACAAGAAGTCCCATACACGCGCCAGTGACCCGCGCTACATATACAATATGGCGGTTATGACTGCAAACAACGCGTTACGTATGATCAGTGGATTTTATTGGTCAACGTAACACAAGATATTATAGAACTGCTAACTTCACGGCTAATGGAAATGCTTGTCATTCAAATATTTAGGACAACTCTAACTCTTATTGGTCTATACAAGGCGGGATTTATTCCTATTGGCTGATACCGTTGGGTTGCGCCTTTCTACGAAAGAGAACGAACTAAGCGACAAATTTTAGATGATATCGTTATACATTCTCGATATATTGATAAATAAACCTAATACCAAAAATCGAAATCGATTCTAGTCGATTATTATAATTGACACGTACGTGCATATAACAATTACATATGTATAATATATATATAATATGTTTATATACATGAATATATTCTAGCGTGATGTTTTTTACTATTTACATTTTGTATTTTTATGTAATTGACATAAAATTTAATTTATAAGTTTTTAATATGTGATATTATATTATTTAGTGTATTTATGTATATACCTTTTTAGGAATTGAATTATACTATTTAATATCATCATGAATGCAATAAATATGAACTGGTTAAGCTCAGCTGAGGGTGAATCTTTAATGCATCATTTTTACATTAATTCATCAAAAAAGAGACGATTTTATGGTAAATGATTATTTTACATTTTTTATATAAATTTCTTTTCATTTATTTTATAGTATAACTCTTATCGATGATTCTCAAGATTTTATATAAAATATCTTACACTTTAAGGTATCTTGGAAAAACCATCATTGCCATCTTCCATCGAGGAAGTTACTTATAAAATTTTTATGATTGGTAGATCAGGTGTAGGAAAAACTTCTGTCATAACACGTTTAGCTGGTTTTCCAGAACCTAATAATTATATTGAAACTAATGGTATCAAAAAAACCAATGTTTTTTGGCCGGTGAAAATCTGGGATAAAGTTATACTATTTAAATTACAATTCTGGGATACATCAGAGAGCAGTATTAAAAAATATAATCACATCTTACCAGTACATCTATATCTGCATTTTAATCAAAATATGAAAAATTTGGTTTATATATAAAAATATATTTATATATATATATATATTTTTTTAGGCATGTAAAGATAAAGTAGATGCAGTATGTTCTGTCTTTTCCTTCGATGATGTAACGAGTTTTAACGACATACCTTATCTGATAAACACGATGAGTACGATCAAAGAAAAACCAGCGAATATAGTAATCGGCACAAAGTAAGCTTATATAAAAAAACAATATTTATTATATATGGTAATTATTTAAGTACAAACAATCATTATTTTTATTGTATTCAATGTTAACAGATTTAAGCCATGGTCAAATTCGATGGTAGAAGAAACTCAAGTTAAAGAATTCGAAGATAAGTGGAAGGTGAAAATTATTAAAATTGATTCGAATAAATTAACAAACAGATCAGAACTCTTTGACTGTTCTTACCAACTTAATACTATTTGCAATATTTTGTGGAATAGAGATAAAGAATTTATATCCAAACAAATTGTTCAAAGTTGAAAATTGTTGTTACTTATTTTTTTATAATTTTAATTATATTTAATTTAAAAGTCATGTAATTATTAGATTGATCAATCATGATTTATGAAAATTAATATCTAATCATATCATAGCCATCATGACTACATTTTGACATTTACACAGGAGCATTGGTAATGAATGGAAGTGTTATAGTTCAAGATGGTTTTGAATTTTTAAATGAAAAATAACAAATTTTTCTCTTCAAATTATATATATATAAGACTGTGTAAGATTATATGTATATAAAAGACTGATTAATATATAAAGAAAGTTAGTTTTGACTTAACTTTAATATTTTGATAAAATATACACTGTGTACACTAAAAGTATATTTTCTTGTATATGTTTGTATTTAAATATGTAATAAAAACACGTCGTTTTAAAATTATCTTACACATAGAAGTTATCAAGGATCATAAATGTAAACAATACAAATGATAACAATTGTATATCATACTCACTCAAGATTATTAGTTCAAATTTAATTAAGTCACATTACGTTCAATATAATATTTCACTTGTATTATAATTTTAAAAATAATTGAATCTCCAAAACATTTATTTCTACTAGAATATTTCGTTTAATTATAACCTGAAAAAATAATCTGAATACAACAGAAATCGATAATCGATAATTTTTAATAGTAACCTGTTTTACCATTGTAGTATCGACCATTTATTGTGAAACATTTTCGTTATATGTGTATGTAACGTGACTTTTTTGTTTATAAAATAAATTAGATTATTATGACTTTTATGAAAGAAATATTCGAAGGTACTAAAATAATTCTTCTCAGTGATCTTTTTTAAATATAAATATTGTGAGCAAAGTAAAAGATTATAATCTATAGGATGGATATTATTATTTGAATTTTAACAGTAACAAGTTTAAAAATAGTTTGTTGAAAAAATCCAAACTATGTAAATTTATTGTCTTTCATGTAATTCTATCCATTCTATTAGGTATTATAATTATATAAAGTATCAGAAATAAGAAGTGAAATATAGGATCAGTATAATTTATAATAATAAATATATAAAATGATTATATTTGCAATTACATCAGTGATTAGAAACATAACAAATGCTATTGTGTCAAAATTGAGTAGGGGTAAATATACAGCGTGCAATATGACACTTGTTAAACAATCTTTAACTGTCAACAATTTGGTGATATATTCTATCATAGCGAGTGTTATTATTACTACTTCTAAATATTTGTGGAAAAAATATAAAAGATTCTCCGAATTAGATAAATCTATTGATGTAAAAGAAAATCTTCCTGAATTGAATCATTCGCTGAATAATGAATTTATAATGGAAACATTATTTTTCACGGAAGAATCAGATTTATGTCGAATGCATCTAGGTATTAAGGATCATTGTGAGAGATTAAACTGTTCTGTGGCCAGTTTAAAGTAAGACCAAAGAATGATTAAGTTTTCTAATATACAATTTTATAATAGTTTCCTAGTTTTAAGTATACGCTTATACAAAACAACAAGTATTTTAACGTATATTATATTTCCATATTGTCCTTGTGGCAAAGTAATTTCAAAGTTTATTTTTAATAATTTTTCAGTAAGCTAAAATATTATTTGGAATCTGCTAAAAAGACTATACATGTATGTATGTATTTAATTACTTTGGATGTATTGGCCAATGCTATTATAACAGCACATGAACGTGGAATTGTGATTAAAATTATATCTGATAATTTTGTGAACAGGTCAGACTTTAGTCAACTTATAGCATTCCGTAAAGCATGTAAGTTAAGCGAATAATAATGGGAATGTTTGACAAGTATCAATCAAGTAATCGACAAGAATTAATTAATCGCGATGAAAAAATTTCTTATCTTATGTTTTTTATATGTTTCATACGACATCTGAATATGTCACAAGAAGTCCTTAAAACATTTACATTTACAGGTATTAAGGTTAGAACTAGACAATCTACTAGTCTTATGCATCATAAATTTGTCATTATCGATAATAATATTCTTATAACTGGAAGCGCTAATTGGACTATGCAGGCATTATTTGGAAATGCAGAGAATATTATAGTAACCAATCATCCCATATTGGTTGAAAAGTTTGTTAATGAATTTGACAATTTGTGGAAAATATTTAATCTGCCAGTAACAAATTTGTAATAATTGAGAAGTGTAAAAGAATGACGATTGAAAGTTGAAGAAAACGTAATAATAACAACGATACCTAATAGTATTATGATTAAATTTAGTTTGCTTTAACGAAGGAAAATACGAATTTTTTTAATTTTATTATAAATAGTACTTGCATTTTGATTTGATTTTTTTTTTATTGTAAAAACAGAGTTTAAATATATATATATATGTATATATAATTTTTAGTAATTTTTTATTTCACGTTGTTACATTTAATATAATATTTGAATGAATCTTTATTCGTTTATATGTGCTGTTCAAACATCTTGGGTTTTTATGTTCGTTACAGTACTAATTGTAAGCCAAAGTAAACTTTAGGGGAGTTACCATGACGATCGTGACGTCACATGCTATCACCCTACGTTATTATTCGCATTATACTTTCTCTTCTTGTATTTGTAATACTTAAGACTTTAGTCGCCATGTTAATTGAATTATTCTTATTTAAAGTTAGTGTGTACATGATCACGATTAAAACCAAAGAGCATAAGAGTCAAAGATCAAATTAAATGAACATTCAAAAGTTCTAATAATATTGTTTTCGATTACGAACAAAAAACGAATCTCGATAGACGTTTAATTACTTGACTTCGATTAACTTTAAACGTGACGTCATAGTTGAACTATGTCATGCGCAGGATCAGTTAACGTTTTATAGATAATAATCATCAAGGAATTTAATGACATCACAACAGGATTTATTCCATAATCGTATACGCATTACCAAATAATCATTTCTTTTTTCATATTATTCATTTGCAGGTAATTCTTATGCACTTATTCATCCTTAATATTTCTCAAGTTCTCGGCTTTTTATTGCGTCTCGTTATACTTATTCGAAAACAGGATATACGAATTAAGTGAAACGAGTCGAGCTAAGTGGTTTGCATTTTCATTAAAATCTAATATTAGATGAAGTTAAACGCCGCGCTCAACTGTGAATTCATAAAAGCGGATCATAAAATTGTCAAATGACGGGAAGTTTTTTTTTATGGAGAGTACATTTCTAATGCAGTAGTAGTAGTAGTAGTAGTAGTAGTAGTAGTAGTAGTAGTAGTAGTAGTAGTAGTAGTAGTAGTAGTAGTAGTAGTAGTAGTAGTAGTAGTAGTAGTAGTAGTAGTAGTAGTAGTAGTAGTAGTAGTAGTAGTAGTAGTAGTAGTAGTAGTAGTAGTAGTAGTAGTAGTAGTAGTAGTAGTAGTAGTAGTAGTAGTAGTAGTAGTAGTTTTATAACGTGTGTGCAGTCGTTGATGATAGAGCTGTGAAAAGGAGTTGTGTTTATTCTGAAGGTTTCAAAACAAAAAAAAAAAGAAAATTGAAAAAAATATGTAAAGGAAAGAAAAATAAGGAGAAACGAGCAAGGATTTTGAACCATTGAGAAGTTTTTGAACATTCAAAGAGAAGTGTATTCCAAAGCTTGCAATATATTACGAATTACAGGCTCACTACATACAGTATCAATAAAAAGTTTGGAATTGTCAAGTAAATCTCATCTAAGTAAATTATCTCACTGGAAATGATAGTTGATGATGCATCTGGAATGTTTCTAGAATTACCGTACCGTAAAATGGATACTGTGGGATTTAAAGGAACTTTAAAAATCGAGAAAGATCTGTTGAAACCACGTGCGTTCTAGAAATATATATATGTATATATATATGTATATATGTGTATATAATTGTGTATATATGTATGTATGTATATGTAGATCGTGGTGGGGTAGCAATCTTACAAGGCCTGGAATAGACGTACTTGACATTGCTTTAACGTTCTATTATACCTTGTCCGTGGTCTTCTCATTGGTAAGAGGAAGACACGAATAAGCACGAGTCGACACTTTTCTTTCTTTTCACGATACTTTATTTAGTATGTACTGTACTCACGTACGTGAGAAATCAACCTTAGTTGATGATCCAAATACAATAGCGAAGCAACATCATCGTTCACTGTCTTACTTAGCTCAAATTCGTTTAAAAATAACAATCAATGTTGTTTGTTATTTATATATATTTTATTTAATACATTTTATATATATTGTTTTTATCGGAAATTTAATTCAATCGGTATATGTCAATAATATTTTAACGAATTATTGGATTGATCAGGAAATTCCTGTTGATTATTAAATTTTTCTTAAAATCGGCATCAATTCTTCAATTCAAATCTACCAATGGTATAAGCATTGAGGTTGCTAAAAAGAAATATAATGTAAATAAATATATGAAAAATATTAATAGAATATAAATTTATAAATCTGCATGAACTTACCGAGCAATCTAATATTATATCGATAATTCAATAATCTTGCGTTAAACGTCGTTCATATATATTTTTATCGATTTGATGTGAAAGAAATATCGGTTACAAATAAGTGTCAGTAACTCTAAAAACAAACTCTTTTTTTACAGGAATCTTAGGAAGTAATAGAGTAACGTTAGACTGAAGTTTGTCTTTGGGGTTGAATTTTCCGAACGTGTGTACGTACATACAATATATATATATATATATATATATATATATATATACTTACATAGGTTACTTATATAGGTTCACGAGCGCGCTACACCTGCGATCTTAATTCCGTCGTGGTTCGCGCGTATTGATTGCGTATTTTTAGATCTGCCAGCGGCAACCCTGTCGTCGTCAAATATTAACTCGACTCCCAAAATAGAATTCGCCCCGGCATGAGAAGCGACAGAAGACCTCCCACCCCAATCAAACCCACTCCACCACCCTTTCTTTATACATATATCTTCCTCCACATTCTACTTTCTTCTTGCTAGACAGCACAAAGATCAAGAATGAGGGGGAAGATGCGGAGGAGAGGGTTGGACGTACGTGTGAGGGTTGCTTTCACTCTTTATTTTTTTTTTCTCAAGTGTTCAACTGCAGCTCAAAGAAAAGGGTAGAAAAACCTTACTAATTCGTTTCGTATTAAAGAAAGAAAAAAAGGAAAAGAATCGAATTATTTTTCTTTTGGCACGTTTCATATATATGTATTGTGGTCATATACATGTGAACGCATACATATGTAAATACAGGAACACGCGAAAATGCAATTTCATGTCTTTACGTCGTCGCTAATTTCGGAAGTCATGGAGTTTCAAGTGCGTCACCTGGGAGTTACAAAAAGAAAGAAAGAAAGAGAAAAGAGACAGAGATTTATATGTACGCCAAGACAAATCCGTTCCATTTTCTTTTTCCAACGGGGGAAAAATCGTTAAGAAATTTTTCGAAGAATATTATATGCCTAACGAAACTTTCTATCGAATCTTGGCGTTCGTTGTTTAGATTTTCGGAATATCAACATTATATTATTGTCTATATTTTCGTTAGAAAATCTTACCATTGTAGTGATATTATTAAATTTCATTTAAACAAAGACAATAGTTCAAAGTGTTTATAAGATAGGGGATGATATTAACTCTCTATAATTGAATTATTTTTTCAGATTTTGAATAAAAAGGTTTTCAGACATTTAGCTTTTACGTTATTTACTTAAACGTGTATTTACAGATAAATGATTTAAGTATCAAGAAACTAGATCGCTTGGTGACAGGGAAGTCCTCCTCTATTAAATAATCTACCTTTCATCCACCTACGCACGTCAACGATTTCCGAAGAACGATTATCAATCTTCCTGGCATTTCCATTGGTCACGAATGACTCGGAGATTTTGGCAGCGGATAATCCTACTCGTGCGTTACAACCCTCGTCTTCTTCCAGACTGGTTTTAAACCAACGACAGGTGACATGCTTTAGTACTCACATGGCCCACTTTCGGCCAAACAAACTTTATAATATCAAATTCGATAGTCGTATTGAGTCAAAGTTATCCTTATGGTTTTCTATACAGCTGAGAATTCTATAAGTTTTTGAATTCATGGTAATCAATCATATTTGAAATATTGCGAATTAATCGTTTATTGTTTGTCACAGGACATTTGCTTGGAAAAGTTCGAAACTCGTAAACAAGAAATTTGTAGAAAGTTAAAAGATTTGTGAAAAGTATTGCAAGGAAATTCGAAGAAATATATTTGGCCATTAAATTTCCAAACACGATGATATATAACCAGATTCACAGAGAGAGAGAGAAAGAGCACGCGGCGATGTCTTCAACATCGAATTGTGCAATAAACGTTACCCTCGTTCGTATACGTTCCGGTTTATGTTTCCTCTTTCCTGGGAGCACCGCGTGTTTTATTTACATTTTATGTCGAAATTATCGAAAGGTGTTGAAACGGATTCGACGTTTTTAGATTTTCGAATGATTACTGGACTCATAAGTTATCGGAAAGATTATAAGCAACTTAGTCTTTTCATATTCAGGAGGTCATTGACCATTTTCTTGGTCCAAAGAACTTTTCGCGATACCACATTATATTCAAATTTAAACAAAATTTATTTCAAACAGGGGGATCAAGATAAAGTCGAATCTTCGATATCCGAACTTCATTAACGGATTTGAAACTGAATTTTCTAAAAACAAGAAAGTACGATTTTATCTGTTACGAATGCATTCTCGTAACGAGCTAGCACAGACAACGAAGAAGCTTTCCCAGATCCAAAAATAAGAATACGTACCGGTCCACCTGCCTTCGATTTTTGTTCGTTTACTGAGTGGTGGACCTGTACATTTTTAGAATCATACAGTTGTAGAGAGATAACCAGTTTGGTCATCGAACTTTATCTTTTGCTTGTCTGAAAGTTGTTCGAGTAAAAGCGAGGATGAAAAAGAAGTAGAGAGAGAGTGAGAGAAAGAAGGGAACAAGAGAATGTCTTCTATCTTGTTCAATGCTTTGAAGAAATAGGGAGGAAGAGAGAGAAAGCTTGTGTTTACGCCGTTGGATTATCGTCTTTGTCGCCATCGTCGTCATCGTAGTCTGCACCACCACCAACCACCACCAACCACCATCACCACCACTATTTCGACTGACGTCGTGTTCGTCGTTACGATCACGTTTCTTCATGTTGCATGCAGGAGGTAGAAAAAGAAATAGAGATAGATAAAGAAAGATAGAGAGAGATAGAGAGAGAGAGAGAGAGAGAAAGATAGAGAGAGAAAGAAAGAGAAGGGTGTTTGAACTCTGGGCCGTGGTTGAACGGCCTTTAAGTTTTCTCGAGTCCTGGCCGAGCATCGTTCTACCTCTAGCAGCTCCTCCCTAACCGTCCCACCACTTCCCCGAACCTGGCACGAGCGCGTCCTGAAAGAGGCGGCTCTTTGACGTCAGAGGGAATCGGCCAACGTCGTAAAACGAGACCACAGCCACCGAACCGAAATACACCGCGAGTCTTGCACGTCGCAACGCGCCCGTCTTCTCTTGCATGCCACGTTTGCTATCCCAATCAGGGTGGGGTCAGTTGGGGTTAAACACCCTTTCATCCCCCTTCTTCCCTCCCCTCTTTTGCTTACCCTCTTCAAGATGGTCGGTTTCTATCTTCGAAGATATTATGTCCTAAAACGACAGGCTTTACTTAAGTTTACCTTTTCATTTGATCCTTTGCAATGTATTATGAATTTTCTGTTTCGCGCCAATGTTTCTCGTCTGTCGGGGTAAATTTATTGATATTACACTAGGGAAGGGAGGGAAAGGGTAAATCTTTGAAGCAAATAGGTAAGAGAGAACAGGCACACAACGAGACGGGGAAAATGTTGATTATTTTCTCTAGCACTGCATATCATCTAGCGTTCTATCTTTGCTCGGTGTTTCCTTGAAACAACGCGCAATCGGCGAGTTATACATACATTTGTTATTTGCTTCGACTTATACTTTACGACATGGGTTTTTATGTCTTGCGAATTCGTGCCTCTTCCATCTCATTTTAAATCCTACACAGATCACGCTTGACTTGAGCTAGCATCCAGGTAAAGTATTTAACGTTAGCAAGGTAACGTCGAGTGGTTAAATATTGCTTGTGACCGATGCCACGCCAGGGCACGGACTGATAGAAGTGGAACATTGTCCGTATGACGATGTATAAATGGGTTAGCGAGTATGAAAATAGTCACCGGGGCGTTGGACCTGAGGATCGATGCGATTTCTCATCCTCGTCGACGATAAACGCGACGAGCTCGTATATTTGGTACCAACGTTGAAAGAATACCGGACGTGTTGTTTTTGTTGTTGTTTCGTTGAATTTACTTTAGACTTTTCATCAACTTTCATTGATTCGACTCCTTCAATTATTTATTTGATCATTTGTATGTTCATTTCTTGATTGAATAATTAGATTTTGTTTTGATAGGATGTTACTTGACGTCAATAATATTTTGTAAAACAAATGGTTAGTTTTAAGGATGAAATGATTATGGCGATCATATCCTTGATTATTATTTTTATTAGAAGTCTTATGATAAAAATGAAAAATCTGCTCATGTGGTATCCCTAATAATATATTTTGTTTGGTATAAATACTAATGGATGAGTATTTGAAATAAGATACGGTCAAGATTATAAATTGATACACATTGAGTAAGTTTTATTATAAACACTGATCCAGATATGTCTACAAAAATATTGGATACGAATAAATATAATTGTTTATTTTTAAAAATAGATC
This sequence comes from Polistes dominula, assembly GCF_049000335.1. Lineage (NCBI taxonomy): Eukaryota > Metazoa > Arthropoda > Insecta > Hymenoptera > Vespidae > Polistes > Polistes dominula. Next base: position 2,778,342 of record NW_028301040.1, read on the forward strand.
CAACGAAGAATTCTCGAAATAGAAAATACTTTTAATCGGTAGAAGAAGAAGAAGAAGAAGAAGAAGATGATGATGATGAAGAAGATTCAAGAAGAAAAAGGATTCGTAGATCTACTATAAAGACGATGAAGACATTTGCGTCATACAGGGAGGCCCATAGCTCATCCGATGGAGATGCGTAAACACTATATGCAGACAAGGATCATTCGTGTGTGCCATGTGTTATATCTACAAGTATACAACTATATTGAGAGAAAAAAGAGAAAGAGAGAAAGCGAAAGTTGGACGTTTGGACCGGTCTGTTGGTCGGTCGAATGTTCGATGTAAGACGAAGAAAATCGTCTGTATTGAGTTGGTTCGCCGAACGTGAGAGCTTGTCAAAACATAAACCTAAGAATACGTTGATCGTGATCGGAAATAGCAAGACGGTGGACCGAAATAAGCGAATCGCAAGATAATGGAACGCGGGTGCATCCTAACTTTAAGTACCGACGCAAGTTTACCCCACTCGATCAACATGACCAAGATGAAAGAAAATGAAGATTAACATGAATATGAATATGAATATGAAGATGAATATGAAAGAGTAAGAGGAGGAGAAGAAGAAGAAGAAGAAGAAGAGAAGGGAAGGAGGTCCGGATGTTGGCATATGTCGAATGCATACTGCATACCCTCGTCAGGTGTTACGTCCTCAGCCGTGGTGGCAAGTCGGCTGCAGTCGATGACACCACGAACGAGACGAGCTTCTCTGGACGATGTGTCGCCACTCGACTTTACTTGGCACCGTATCATAAGCGTCGTTAGACTTCGAGTGGGAGCTCTAGCGTTAACTTAAAGTCGAACACTCGATTGATACGTTCCCCTTAATGACGTTTGGAATCCCTGGATAGAGTTCAGAAACGAATATGATTAGGAAATAGACCGATCAACGATCGTGTTTGAGACAGGTGTATATCTAAAAGTTTCCTTAGATATGTTTATATGTATATATATAATTTGGTATATACAATGTGTTCTAAAAATTGCTTTACTTAATATATAAATTATATCTATTTTCTTTTTATTTTTTTTGGCAAGTATTTAAAGTGGCGGCATAGAGTGGGTTTATATTTTTTTAACAACCCTATGACTGAAGATTTATGTCTTGTAATAGTAAGCATAATATTTTAGTTCTATTAATAAGGCAAGAGATTTATTTTTGTTTTGATTTTAATTTCTAGGCAAAAACGACGTTATAAGAAACGCATAAATATAAACGTTTAATATAAAATTAAATGAACAATATTACGTTCCTCTGGTACGTTTTAACGTTAAAAATGATTTCTGTTATTCTCTTACAACGCAAATGATTATTAAGTTCATTACAAACTACGTATGCGCCAACACGGGGGAAAAAAACAGCGCTTTTTCTTCTTGAAAAGGTTTTTTCCTCCCACCCTCCTAAATTTGAGCGCACTTAAACATGTAGTATTTCGTTGGAGCCATGATCGTTGCCAAGAAATAATCCACGATGGCAACAAATCGTAAGATTCTCACGTGAGATAACTCGCGAGTAATCGTGAACATATGTTTCGTTCTGAGTTCATCGTGCTCGAATAAAATATGCGGATGAGAAAAGAGAGAATATCCCGAATGACGGTAGAAAAATCTTTTATTATCCGACCGTGTACTTTGTCGTGCTTTTAATGTTTCCACAAAACGATTGCTAAAGAGTTTACTTCTCGTAACCACGAGTGTCGTGTTGGATTTCATCATTTCGTAATAAAAATACAATATACAATCAAATGTGAAAAGATTTGGATAAGTTTTCTAGAATAAAATAAAATCATATGTAAATATTGTTTAACATTAATTAATTTCAATTTTCACAAGAGTGGATATAAAATTTTCATTCCATCGTCGTAGAAAAATTCGAGATCTTTTGTACATTTTCATATAAAAATTACAAATTCGCTATATTTTTATTTTTACCAGCGTTTAAATTCAATAAACGAGAAACATTTTATTCGAGATAATATTAAAAATAATCAACGCTATACCGTCCGAGGAGAAGATTTAATTAATTCATTTAGATAGTGGTGATGTATTTTTCTATTTCTTTTTTCTTTTTCCAAGCAACTTTAGTGGACCGTTCCAAACGTTGGCACGTTGGAAACGTAGAAAGGTCAAAGGGTTGATATTTGCTAGCGGGCCACTAGAGTTCTCTCTCTCTCTCTCTCTCTCTCTCTCTCTTTCTCTCTCTCTCTCCAGTAGTAAGAACTTCAAGGTTGAAATCAAGTTGCTTCGTGCAATTAGTTGACTCTAATTGAACTTCGTACGTGCTTTAGTTAAGCTCTATAAAGTAAAAACGTATATTTCCCTTTAGAAGGGAAGGTCGAGTTAAAGTAAGTAATCCTCGTGATTCTTCGTTTATTTTCTGTAAGTCAACGAATCGATAATCATTAACAACTACGAATGAAATTGAATATTGTATATATATATATATATATGTTTATTTCGTTTGTCATTTATAATGCGTACGAGAGTTTCTGGAAAAATATCACGTAACGAATAATTGTTAGGATTGTTCGATAAGGCGGATTACTTCGTTTCTTTGTTTTATTTTGCATTATTAGATACTTGACAAACATACGTTATGTTTATCGGCACCACAAATATCTCCCTTTCTCTCTTCCCCTCTCTCTGTCTCTCTCAGTTTCCTTCAATATTGCGGGTTGCACCACCATGCGTGGGTGAGTTGTGTGGGAATGCGCACGGTCTTCCGTAGATTTCCCTTATCCCGGCCATCCGGGCTTCGTCGTCATGACAACACACCCTCCACCCCCTAGAACGACCACTGCATTCTGCTGTTCGAGCATCAGCACGAAATCGTTGAGGGCTGCGAAGGGTTGCTACAATGATGGAAACATCACGCTGCGTGTTCTAATTAATTTCATTGTTTATATCGACTTTCAATGAAATTAAAGTTTATTCGACTATCGATTGACAATTAACAATTGCAATTGATATTAATGATTCTAATAACTCTTACATTTATTTTTAATTTCAGTTTATAGTTTTGCAGTAACCGATCGAACGAACGATGGAATCGAAGTAAGTGAAAGGGTTCATTGAAAAAATTCAAGTTCGATGATTCTCTTACCTATCACTCGCAAAAGTGTCAGAAAACTAAAGGTAAATTGTCGTTTTATCTTGAAAACATGATTCATGTAAAAATAGTTGGATGCTGTTCCAAATAGTACAAGGTCGTCGGATATATTTTATTCCGAGTGGTTTGAAAGTACGATTCAATATTTTACTCGACATGTATTTCTGGGTCACACATCGCGTCTCTTATTTATACATCGAATGTTATATTAAAGAAGGTAGGAAGTTAGTTGTGAATAATTTGAAATTTATCATTGGAAAAAGATTGCTGGAAAGAATGGGTGGATCGATCTGAAAGTAACAAATTCAATTTGTATAACTGTTTTATACAATTTCAACGTTTATTTCGATATATACAAAAAAACATTGCTTGACGTTAAACAGAGGCCACGCACTTCTCGTCACGAACTTTAATTAAATCCTTCCTTCGTCTTTTTCATTAAAATATCTATCTTATATCTTTCATTTTTTTTTCTAACAAAAAGAAAGGATGATCTACAAAGAGTTTAATGCCTACTGAAAACATCTCTGAAGGATGAACGTACAAATGTAGAAACGCGTGTACGCTAACTTTCGACTTTCTTCTTCTTATTCTTATTCATCATCATCATCATCTTCTTCTTCTTATTCTTCATCTTATTATTATTATTCTTATTTTTCATATTCATCATTTTCATTATTTGTAATACATGTACATAAATCGTTTCGTCGTTCACAAAAAGCGTACAAACTAACAACTCGCGGAAATCTTTCATTCGAAGATCCACGAGCGAACGTTTGCCACGCGTGTAAATTCGTTCTCACGCACATTTATTTCTTTTTCTTTTCTTTTTTTTTTTTTTTACCATAATCGTTCTCATGCAACATTTCGCACATGTGATACGCAGTGCGTAAAATCGATGACGTCGAGGAACCTCTCGAAATTAGGCTGGCTTTAGAAACGTCTTGATTCTTAAGTAAACTTGGCGCTAAAATATTGGCAAATTTCACACTAAATTAAAAAAAAAAAAAAAAAAAAAAAAAAATATTAACTCGTCGTGCCAATAAAGATATAGTGCTTGTTATCAAATATCTAGTGATATTTATATAAACGTGTCAATTATAATATCATTGAAATGATCCTAACGAAACGTTAAATAAGTTTATTAATTACGTCTTTGACTTTTTACATTTGTATGATTGCAAGTTGCATAATTTCAATTGTTGTTTCAGTCATAATAATAATAATAATAATCATCCATGAATATAAACAAAACAACAAAACATACATCATCGTGAATAATGACAATTAATAATGATTAAGATATCAAACCGATTAATTATTATGGAGGTTCATCATCGATGTTTACTCGTAATCATTTGCCATTAACACACATTCATACATATAACATACACAAACATAGGCATACGCACGCACGCACACGCACGCATAAATACGCACACTGTTCGAGCATCGAAAATTGAAACGATGGATGGTATCATGAGGCTTTTTTATCATTTTTTTTTTCTTACAGCTTTTCTAATATCCAGTCTATAGCTCATCGATAGCAATAAGGAAGTATTGTATTTCTTTTTTTTGTTTGTTTTTTTTTTGGTTTTTCTTTTATTTTCTTTTTCATTTTTCATAGTGCTCCGAAAACCGAACGTTATTTTATCTTAGCCTCATGCAAAATCGTTCCCACGTACTTTTTATTATCACAAATACGTCTTATTCCCGATTCACTTTTGGACCCACGAAGTACAACGAGGAACGAATTGACGCGAAGCTTTAGTTTTTCTTAATTTTCCATTTTTTAGTTTTTAAGTATGTAGAAATGTTTTGCAACGGTCAATGAACTTTGTGAAATTGTTTTTTTTTTTTTTTTTTTTTTTGCATGACGCGCTTTAAAAGTATTTGATCGATTTTATTTCGATTGTATTTAAAGAGTAGAAATATTTGAAGAGATAGTCAAATTCTTAGCTACGTTACATGCTTTTATGAGACAACAGACAAATTTTCGTTACGAATAAAATATAATAGAATCCAATTATTATACACTTAGTTAGAGCATGTATAAGCTAGGTAATTGAAATAGCGTATAAAAGATAGTATTATTTTAATCTTGGAACGATAAATATACTACTACAAATATTTGCCACCCCTAAAATAATGTCGTTCATCATTTTTTCTCGCGAATTTTTCTTTACTGACAATTTTCATTCTGATTTATTTATTTATTTTTTTTTTCTTGGTTTCGGTGCACACACGTTCGGAATTCGGAATTATTTGTAATTTTTCATTAGGCAGAATTACTCTCTAAATTTAAATCTTTTTTTCTTTCTTTCTTTCTATTTACATTAGTCGTTTAAAGAACGACGCGTATCTAATTTCTCATCATTATTTCTTTTTTTTTTTCTTCTTAATTTTCTACATCCTACTATAAATTTCTACAAGAATATATGTATAATGTGTGTGTATATATATATATAATATAATATATCTTATATACATAATGCATCTCTTCTTTTCTATTGATTATACAACAATCAAACTTCCTATGTCGATGAATCTTGCAGCATCCGTTTTTGCTTTGTTTGTGATAATTTAATCTAATAATACAAGCTTTTTTTTCTCTCGAATGTTTTAAAAGTACTTAACTCGGTACATTAAGATTACCTAATCAAGATTTTTCGTGTTCAATTTGTTGATTAACCCTTCCGTTACTATTGACCTATATTACGGATCGTTCATACGAAGTATGGAACGATATTAATGTAACGAAAGGGTTAAATATCGGGGTTGTTTAATTATTTCTTGAAATATTTTTCGATAGAATTAGAATTATTTTTTTTCTTCTTTTCTTTTTTTATTTATTTATTTATTTATTGACATTAGAAAAGAATTAATTCTACTGGTATACTCGAATAATAATTAATTATCTATATCCAATACTTTGAAGCATCATCAATTTAGAAGATAGTAATTAATATCTTGTGCAAAATAGAAAGATGGGGATGAAACGCGAGAAAAATGAAATATAAAGGAGAAGAAGAAAAAGTTTGATCAAAGACCGATTAAATTCGTGCTATGATCACGAAATATTTTTCGTATTTTCATCTTTCTTTACGAGGTTTACTGAGATTACAAAGACACGTGTATTTGACTATATTTAAACTTTCGTCTGGCATTTATTATTGTCTCTTTTTGGGGCTGGCGTGCTGACACTTGATTATCCTTATTACTGTGTACGTATGTGTCACAATCACTACATCCTCTATATCACATTCATTTTTTATTTAATTTTTTTTTTTTTTTAATATTTTTTAATTATCTACATGCTAGAACTCTCTTTCGTACACCTAAGAAAAGAAAAATATAGAGAAAGTTTGAAGTATCACTTAAGTAAAGACTATTTAATTAAAAAAAAAAGTATTCTCTTATATTTTTCTTTCTTTCTTTATCTTTCGGTTTCTCGTTATTAAGAACATATTTGAGAAAGTCATTCGATAATTAATTCTTATTGCAAGTCGCGTGACCTATGACTTCGTCATTATTTTCACAATGAACGATTTCAAAATAAGCAAAAATTATGTAGTTTAATCGATTATATCGTTCCGTTCGATAATGTTTATCACACGTTTTACTGAACACGTTGGAAGTGCCGATCGATGCAGAAAATTGCACTCGACGTTCACCACGTCGATTGGACAATGAAGAAGTTCGTTCGTTATACATTACACCATCATCACCACCTACATCACCAACACTATCATCATCGGTTACTAACTTAAGCTTATTCGGCACGGGACATTATTTCGCAGCACACTCAACTTGCAGATCGAGTTCGGCTAAGCTGAACTTGCGTTCCTGCTTGATGGTTCTCAAGCACGGTTCGCTCAAAGATTTAACCATCTCTCACATATTCTCTGTACCAAATCCACCGATGAAACTGGGATCGTGGATGGTGGAATCGCATTGCATTACCCATTCCCAGATCCTTTTGGTAACGACCTTTTGATCAACCGTAGTTTCTAGACCGTAACTGTTAAGAAGTTTTCTCAATTTGTTTTTATTCTCATCAACATTGTGACGATCGTCAACGATCGTGTCCAAATACAAAAGACTGTCACCTCTCCTTGCTAAACTCTCGTTAACGTCTACCGACGTTGAGGTAGCACTGTGACTGATTTTACTGATGCACCATGAATCCTTTAAATATTTATTGATTTCTGTAACGTGCGGTCTCTTTTCAGGTTTATGTTCGAAGGCTCGCCTGAAGTACCTCAACAAACGTGGCGTGAAACGTCGAAAAGTCGGTGGTATTTTGGTGGTCCGTCTTTTGAGCCACCTTTGAAAAGCCGAATAGTCTGGATCTTGGATTAGGTCAGCACTCTGCCAGGGTGGATTACCGGTCAGACAAACGAATAAAACTATACCGAATTGCCAACAATCGGCACTCCTTTTGCAAGCGTACCTTTCGTTTTTAATTACTTCGTAGATTTCAGGTGGTTGAAATGGTACCCAAGTACATCGGATTTTATTCACTAAACTACCTTCGCGTTTGGTACTACCAAAATCGCAAAGCTTTATCTTTGACATGTCTTGAGCAAATACCAACACGTTTTCGAGTTTAATATCTCGATGTGCTAATTGTTTGGAATGAAGGAAGTCGAGTGCCGAAGCTAATTGTCCTGCGATTTTTTTACAAGCATCCTCGCCGAGTCCACCGGCTTTTACGTTTCCTGATAAATCACCAAACGGGGCGTATTCCTGAGCGAAGAAGTAACATTTTTCGGCCTTGAAAGCAACCGCATAAGAGCAGAGTATACTTGGATGTGGACTCAGGTGATAAGAATAATGGAATTCCCGAAAGAAATCTTTTTCAGTGGTGAGCTCCTGATGGACTGCCTTTAAAACCACCCTCGTTTGAGTTGCTCTATGCGTTGCAAGAAGTATCTTAGCAAAACTACCCTCCCCTAAAGTCTTTTCCACATTATACTCTTTTGCAAGATCCAACTCCTCGAGTGGTACCTCTTGTATCCTGTGGATACCCGATTCCTTCTTCTCGTGCAGCTTCATCTATAACATCACAAGGAATAGGATTTATAAATACAAACGAACGTTTATTCCTGTGGATAGTTAAATATTTCTAACTATGATCTATTTATTTAATTGACGTCAATGCAAGTAGTATAAGTAAAGGATATTATAAAACCGCGTTTAATTATCTAACACATTCCGACATAATCTGACATTAACAGAACACCGTCGTTGAACCTTTGCAAAATTGCTCATTCTCAAGTATCAGCGGGGATTAAACTAATTACGCAAATAGTATTTAATCGATCTTCCGGAAGTTTATAGTCACAACGTCATCCTTACGTCAGCGGTTTCCGGTTGGTAGGATTTCTACAACCCCCTGGAGGCAGTGCGATTTAACGCACGAACGGATCGTTTTACGTAGGGCTGCTGGTAACTGTCTAGATGTTGTCACAAGTTTCTTCGTGCAAAAGGGGATCTCGTTAGATCGAGTGTCGTAAGCTTATTGACGTATCGATTTTATTATATATGAATGTCGAGATTTCACCGACGAAGGGAAACGATGAAACACGTCAATGACGCGATACATACGTGAGATAAAGTAAAAGCAAGCAAGGGCTGTTTGATAGATGCCTTCCCCTTTCTTAACACTTGGGAAGAGGATATTTACACGTTTCCGATGCAGCGACAAAAGCGTGCCCTACTTCAAAAATAAGTACTTCCGTTTGATTCTTTGAAATACGATTTTTTTTCGTTCTATCTACTTAAAATACAATAAAAAAAAAAAATATTTGTAAAAGAAAAAGGACAATGATTTAATCGAAGAAGAAAAGCAAAACAAAAAAAACATCTAATTAAATCAATAATCCAATCAAAAAATTTGATCTTGAAAATTAATGACACCATTTAAAATACGTAGGATTTGATTTAATATTTTTCGTCGGTCAGGATTGTTAGCAGTTAGTCGCAATTATAAATTTAGCAAGACTGACATTAATATAAATTTTTTTTGAAAGACGATTGTGGAGGAGGCTCGAATGCACGTTTCCACGTGCGTCATTCGTCCAGCTGTATGCGCGCACGCGATGTAAACCTAACTTCGAAATCGTCGGGAAATCTCTTAGGTAGATTTATTATGTTCCTCGAAACGATTTATAACTTTGTTGATTTACGTCAATTGTCCGTGTTTGTGTGAGTGTGTGTACATGTATGTTCGATAACATCTTCGTAGGTGGAAGATAAAGAGAGAGAGAGAAAAAAAGGAAAGGAAGGAAACGAAACTGTATGTGAGAAAAGATCAGAAGTAAACAAACGCGAAGTAATATTCATTTGAATATAATCATTCAAAAACAATATTTATTTTCCTAATTATAAATGTCATTATAATAATTATCTCGATAATTATGATAATTAGCAAAGTTACAAAAAAAAAAAAATAGAAAATATTTTCACATTTTCGTTCTTTTTCTAATTTTCAATTACAATTCAGCGTCATAATTATGTCGTGATAAATTGAATTACGTTGATTTTTTTTTTTTACTGCATTCTATATAAAAACTAAAAAAAAAAGAAAAAAAAAGAAAAAGATTATTTTCGAAACTCTTGTCCTCAATTTGAAAAGAAAAGCTTATCTTTTTTTTTTCTCTCTATGATAAAATTTTGCGAATATTATATATAATATATACGTCTTCCTTCAGTCGACCTAACCCGTGCCTGGGGTGTCTTTGAAAAGCAAAGAAGGAAAGGAGGAATTTCGGGGCCGCGAGTTGCACGGATGGGTGGTAAGAAATATAAAAGAGGAAGAGGAGAAGGTGGATTCCTGGGAAGGAGGAGAAAAGAGCATTGCATAGAAAGTAGAAGGAGAGGGCTGGGCTTAGGATGGGATGTTGGAAAAGGAGGGGGTGTGCCCGGGTGAACCCAGAACCTTTACAGCCGCCTAGATCAATAGCAAGGACCTCGGTTTGGCCAATGCAATCTGGCTACATGACTGCTACTAGATCTACCCTCCCCCTAACCCACCCCCTTCTTAGTCCACTCGCGACTTTCCAGAGAAACCAGACTAATGTAAGATCGAAAAAGCTTCCCCTGGCATCGATTCAAATAACAACGCTCGCGCAAGATCGACTTTAACTCAATTTGTAATCATTCGAACAATCTACGATTTTGTCTTTCGTACGTTTGTCTTAATGCAACCCCGGAAGTAAGTAAATAAGATTCTTGTAAGATGTCGAATATCTTTTTTTTTTTCGTAACCAAATGTTTACTACGTATTTTTAATTAGATACTTTTTTCTTTTTCTATTTGCAAAAATAGTCATTTCTATTAATTTCTTTTACGCTATTTATTTTTTTATATTTTATTTTTACTACACCACCAGTTCACACTGGTTCTTCGGCCTGACAAGCCTTAGGCGCAAGTATATTTAGCATTTCTGTTTACCGAGTCTATTTTAATGCTACGTGAGAGAAGTAAAGAGAGAGAAAGAGAAGAGGGAGAATGATTCTTTGACGTGAATGCGTGTCTCCAACTCTAGAGAGAAAGAGAAAGGGTTGATTAGCATGGAAAAGGAAAATGCACGTGTTTAACGAACGTGTATATTCATGTACACTTTAAATACAATTATTATTTCATCGTATCAAATGAAACAGTTTGGTATCGTTTAAACAACGTCGCATTCAAGTTGAAACTTTCTTTTTCTTTTTTCTTTTTTTTACAATATTTAAACGGATCATCTGTTTTCTTTCTTTTTTATTATAAAATTATTGGAAGAGATACGAAGAGATGAGATGTCTTGGGAACAACCCACGCAATGAATCAGCAGACCGTCTAACGCCATCGAATGACTAAGTCTTTCTCTCTTTCTTTCTTGATTTATATTTATATTATTTGTATTCAAATGAAAAATACTAAATAAGAGTCGATGTATAATATATGCGACAGAATCGAGAACAAAATTCTTTGGTATTCTTAATAATTCGAATTTATTCGAATGAAATTCGCCGAAAGGATTTTATTAAACCATACCATACACCATTTTACTTTATACGAGTTATTATAGCCCATTAAAGTTTTATTTGCTGAATTCGAATGATAAATGTGTGTCCCAGAAATGAATAATTATCGATTCGACGCTATGTCGAGTTTATTTTTGAAATAATCCGATGAATCTTTTGACAATTCGCTTTAATTAAATCTCGGTTATCTATTTTCTCATATATATATATATATATATGTGTGTGTGTTTGAGTGTCTGTGTGTGTTTATATAGAACAGTGTAATAGAAACGTTTTATTGAAAGAACTAACGATCGATACTCGACAAAATAAGTTTAGTTCCTTTCTTTTTTCTTTTTTTTTTTTTTTTTGAAGAGGAGAGAAGAAAGATTAATCGTTCTTTTTAAACCACAAATTTATCTTCAAACAAACTGTTCGAAGGAGACGATGATCGATGATTCTTCAATGATACTTTCCACTCTTTTAAGAATTTTAATTAAAGGTTTCTCTTTACTACCGAAGAGAACAAATGTAAATCAATTAGTATCCTTTCCGTGTTCTTTAGAAGAATTATCTTAAGTATAATGTCTTCTTTAACAGATTGATATCTTAAAATATTACCATTCGCGTATCCTATGCCATAAATTAGTTCAAATCATTCGTAAATGAGATGTCAATTATCGATAATTAAATGTCAAAGAATTCAACGACGTGTTAGAAATATTTTTTAATAAATATAAATTATTAATTTTTCTTCATTTATATTATCTCGTTGGAAGATTCTATTATTGGTACGTTGGTATCTTTCGCGTTTAAATAGCGCGTCACTTAAAATAGAAGGATTTCATGGAAAGTGGCTAAAATTAGGGCCACTCGTGTTCCACGATTGTCATTATTCCTATAACACGAAAGGTGAGAAAGAGAAGGGGAATAGTGAACAATCGATTATCTATTATATTCAAATCATTATTTCGAATAATTGGGGATGACAGTGATACGCTTTTTTTTAAACACTTATCAAATGTTTCTATATATGGTCGAATTATAAATTAAGATTAATCATTAAAACAAATAATTCGTCTCTCTTTTTATCTACAGTGATAATTGCGTAATATAATTCAAACGATTGTCAAAAAAATATATTTCTTTCTTTTTCGTCAAAACTTACCACGATCGAAGGGGTTCGGATGAATTGTCACGAAGATATTAAATAATTTTCACTGCACCAAAAATAAAATACGATAGTTTATTAATAATAATCAATATCGAGATCACTCGAATAATTGTTCCTTTTTAACACTATTTATTATTGTCACCGATTAATATATTCAATCTTCTTTTACATCTTCCACGAAACTCAATTCGTATTCTTACGATCTTTTTTTTTTTGTTATTTTTTAATTAATTAGATCAATCGTATGAGAAAGTTTCTTTTTTTATTTTTAAATAACAGAAAAAAAGAAAATCTCAACTTTTCGTAGCACTTTGATGATCGTAGGTTTGTTTGATCTCAACGATCGATAAGATCAACGATAGATCAATGATTATTAGATCAACGAAAACAAATCAATGTTGCGTTAATGAGATAAATGTTTATAAGAGAATAACCGATAAGCCGGTAATCAGTTAATGAAACAGACAGAGAAATATATATATATATATATATAGAGAGAGAGAGAGAAAATAGTGCGTTCACATTTTCAGTTGTACGCGTATCTCGTGTCTGAAGGCACCGCGACGCCCAGCGTCGCTTTTATAGACACACTGCCATAACGCGCAGACGTGAATCGAGAAAGGCTATCTACGAGGATGAAGTAAGAAGTCTAACGCTCGCTACCCTTATCCATCCCTTTATTTTTTTTTCTCCTTTCTTTTTTATTTATTTCCTTTTTTCTATCCCCTATCTCTTTCTCTTATTTTTATTTTTCTCTTTATTTATTTCTTTTTTTTTTTATCTTTCTTTTTGTTAATTATTTAATCAACCTCATCGTCCATTCTTTTTTTTTTTTTTTATCGTTTCTTGCAAAACGTGAATACTTTATGTTCATATTTTTGTGATTTCTAATCTATTCTTATCTCATGTTTTTTTTAAAGATTTTCTTATTAATTCTTTTTTATTTCTTTTTTCTATGTTTTTAATCTACATTGTAAAAAAATAATTTCGATCACAAGAGATGTTTATCTTTTTCTTTTTCATTTTTGCCCTTTTATTTAAATATAAAGAACTAATTTTCCGTATTTATTAAACTTGAAAAGTTTGTTAAAATAAATCAAAATTGTTTTTCTATAATAAATAAGTGAAACTTGTTTGTAGTTAAATTAAAAGTACTCCTTTTATTTTTCCTTTTTTTTTTTTTTTTTTGATCGAATTAGACAATTTTTGTTTGGAAAAAAAAAAGAAGTTTGATTTATTTGTGTGTGTGTGTGTGTGTGTGTGTAGGAAACTTGTGAGTCAACAAATTGATACAGGAAATATGAAAACAATTTCTACAAAATTTGTCTATCAGTTAACAACGCTTATTTACCTCTCTCTTTCTCTCTCTCTCTCTCTCTCTCTCTCTCTCTCTCTATCTTTATTTACCTTATATTCGTGATTTTCAATACTTCAATGAAAATTCATTTTTAGTTTACTCACATTCAAAGACTTGCGTTGGTCGTGAAGTTTTATATACACGATTAGAAATCTAAAATGATATTTTCATAATCGAGAAACGTGTTGTGCAAAGTAAACCGATTCGATAGAAACTCGCGGCTTCTAGGCGTACGTTTCGATATTGACAATTTGTGGCTTAAACTGGTACCAAGCCAAAGAAAATATCTAAAGGGAGATCGAAATTCGATTTTAGAACATGATAGCGCGATGCATTTGCCTTACAGCTGTTGACAATAATCAAAGATGATTGATTTTTTTTTTTATTTCCATTACACATTTTCCTCCTTTCTTTTCTTCTTTCTTTTAATTTCAAAATTTATCTACCATAAGAAAATAAATATAAAAGAATATGAATGGTACAACATACCAACAAACATACGAAATGATCATGAAAGAAAAGATCAAAAATGCATTATAAATTGTTTGTTTCTCAATTGAAACGATTCGTGATTTCTCGTGGAAAAAATATTACAAAAAAAAAAAAAAAACAAATAAATAAAAGAAAAATGTTCGAAAGATACAATTTTATAGAAAAATATCTTTGCTAGTTGGAATAATTTAAAGAAGAAATTGATTTACGTCGATGAAAAATCGATTATTTAGATTTATTCTTATACATTAATATTTCAGACCTACACCAAATGATCATACACATAAATATAATAAATAAAATGATAAATACAAAAAAAAAAATTAAAAAAAAAAATAAAACAATATTCGAATATAACAATTTTCTAAATGAATGAATTTAAATTGATAATTAAATTAATTAACACCTGTAAGTATTTATAAAATTTATGTCAAGTATATGTATGCCCATAATAGTTTGCTGGACCGTAACCACGTCGTACAGACACACATATACACACACGTTGATATTAAAGTATAAATAGAGAATAAACTGTGTGTGATGGTAGTGTGTTAGAGTCGTGTGACGATTGTAAAGTTTAAATGCAAGTAGGGCTATTGTGTAACTGCGTCTTTGTCGTCGTCATCATCGTCATCGTCATTTTCCTCATTTCAAATTTGTTTTCTCGGTTCGTTAAGCGTTATGCACACAAGCTTTTAAAGCACATATAACATGTATATATCACGTGTCGAATCGCATTCATAGTTGGTGCTCGATTTCCGGGCTTGGGAAAAGAACGTTGTTATAGGATACGTATGTTACAGAAATGCAAATAGAAACAGTAAGCTCGACAATCCCGTTGATTTTACAAAGCGTTAAAGGTGATATCGTTGAAAGGAAACTTTGATATATATATATAAAAAGAAAGAGAAAGATATATATATATATATTTCCTGTTGTCGTCAACGCCGTTGGTCGTTGATATTGTCTTTCCGTTTGGATAACAATTTATATTCTCTTCAAAGTTGTTGAACGATTGAACAAATTTCTTTTTGTCTTTTTCTTGACATTTCTCGATCCTACGACTCATTTAACATCCTTCTATTTTATTTTATTTTTAATTAAATTTCTCTTATTTACAATTCGTATAAGAAAAAACTCGTCGTTGATGAACTATCGCGTATCATTTCGTAGAATGATTTAATCTTTTTTAGATTTCGAAAAAAAAAAAAAGAAGAGTCTCTCAATTCTTTTTAATTCTATATTTACTATTATTGAGATCAAATTTTTTATAGAAAATTATCTCAAACTAGTGTTCTACTTTTTTTTTCATTTCTCTTTAACACAACTGTCAGAATTAGGGGAGGTCTTTCTGTCATCATTTTTTCTGATAAATATGATGCCGAATTTCTTTTGAAAGAAATAAATAGAAAGATCGTCGTCTCGCAGTATATTGTCTAAGAAACTCACATTAAACTATTTACCATTTCTAAAGAAACCTAAACATATATGTGACAGATATTTTATATTTCTCTGGTTGAAACATTGTAATAATAATAATAATAATAGTGAAAATAATATGCGTCAAGTTTGAGAAAATAGTCGGAAAAACTTACGGTTCGTCGTACGTTACAAAAGGAAAGATGATGATGATGATGATCATGATAATGACGATGATGATGTCAGCTTTTATATCGTTGCTTTGAAATCGTCTACACGTGAGATGTGTCGTCTCCCGTTTTGCGTTAACACGAAATCTAGAGAAAGAAAGGGGCAGTGGGGGTGGGTGGAAGAAAAGAAAAGATGTAGAAAAAGAGGAAGAAGAAGAAGAAGAAGAAGAAGAAGAAGGGAGTAAGAAGTGAGAGAAAGAGAGAGAAACGCAGAAGCGTTTAGTCAGAACGCCCACGTTTTTGTTCTCGAAGAAGCGAATCGATAGCATGTGCCAGAACAACGATATTGGGTGTAGCGTCGCGCGCAAGGTGTTCAAAAGTCAACTTCCAACAAATAAAAAAGAAAAAATGATAAATTATTACATACGTAAATCACTAAAGTGACGACATTTACGTATCACGGGGAAATTTGTGGGAAATTATTATAATGGGATATTTAACATAACAAATGAAAGATCTTTGTTGTTATAAATGTTGATACAGTTTATAAAAACGTGTATCATTGTTTGATGTAATGATCGAAGAATAAATTCATTTATCTTATAAAATTATTTTATTGCAAACGCATTATTATATTGGATGAACGTATTATCCTTATTTGACACTGGTGTATGTATTCGTTCATTTAAAATGTATAGAAATAATTTTTGCGTTGAAAAAATTGATAGGAAAATGATAAACGTTATGATGTGGATTTCATTAAAATTTATAGAAATGTTCAAATAAATGATTGTTCGTTATAGCAATAAAATATGAAATTGGTGTGTCATATTATATCCTTCTTCCATTTTAAAGAAAATATTTGATAATACAATAGGATATAAAAATCATTGCTTTCTACACAGGTGTATATATCAATTCTTTGGAATTCATAAAAATAATGTTTTTCGCGTTGTTTCAGTATTTTTCTTTCAATTTTATGAGCAATAAAAGATCAAAACTAGCGTATCATACTCCCTGATTTTTATTTTTAACGAAATATTTGATACACGATTGAATATATTGTAAAAATCATTGCTTTTTATATCGGTGTGTATATCAATTCTTTGGAATTCATAAAAATAACGTTTTTCGAGTTGTTCCAGTATTCTTTTATAAATTTTATGAAATGCCACATCTGTTCTCTATTTTTTTTTCTTTTTTTGAAATTATTTTTGTTTTTGTTTTTAGATGAAGTTATATTTTCCGAGTATTTCGTTAAACGCAATGATGTCTAACATAATTTGTGTTTATGGCGACTACGAAAATTGCACGTGACGGTTGCTTCGTTTCTCTTTTTTTTCTACCTTCTTTTGAATATGTTGGAATTTACAGGATTATTATTTTTTTTTTAATCCAACATAGTAAATGGTGGTATGTTGTATATAAAAAATTAATAAGTTACCTTTCTCACGCTGTTTTGACAGATAAAAACTTGAAAAATACGACCTTCGATGTGGAATGATCGATTATTGGAAAAAAGATAATCAAGCTTAGAGATACGATATTGAAAGGATTGAGAATCATTTATTTTTCATTATTAATCCAAGGATAAATCTATCTAACGTTATTGCTATAATGTTACACAGATATAATTCAAGAACATTTCGTGGAATGTTTAATTAAAAATTTATTCGTTTCACAAGCCATGATGATAATCACGGATTGATAATTAATTATAAATAAAAATGTAACAATGAGCTAACAAAGAATTAATGTATTAATAAATATTAAAATCATTTTGATTTGGAAATAAAAAAATAAGAATAATAAAATAATAAAATAAAGAGATAAAAATAATAAAAATAAAATTTGTCTTTTCTTCTTTTTTTTTTCAAATAAAGAACATATTAATCATAAAAAATATCGAACATACATAAATATATTATAAAAGAAAAATGTTTCAAACGTCTATGGTAATGCCATTGATATTAAAACACTAAGTAAATAAATTATTTCCTATTTATGCGATATTTTTTTGGATTATTATCATTGTGATAATTATAAAACTTATGACATTGGCAATGGTTGTTATGATCTGATTCTTCTTCGCTGAAAGAATTATTGATGTATTCTGCAGTAGCATTTCTTGGAATATCCCGATGATTGAATACTTTCCGTGGACCATTCCGATGAAGAATCTGAGGAAGACTCCGAGGAAGACTCTGAGGAGGAAGACTCCGAGGAAAAATCGGAGGAAGAATCCGATAAAGATTCCGAGGAAGAATCCGTGAAAGAGCTTGTTGATGAAGTCTCATCGGAACTATAGTCGGTAGAAGAGTCGGTAGAAGAGTCGGTAGAAGAGTCGGTAGAAGAGTTGGTAAACGAATTGGGAGAAGAGTTGGAAGATTCCTCCCAATCAACTGGAATTGGAAAATTTTTCTTAAATTAACTGTTATTATTAATACAATTAACGCAATAATATTATTATTATTATGTTGACAATGTACAATAATATTATTTGAAATATAATTAATAATATTTAATCGAGATTAATTTTTACGTAATATAATAAAATGCTATTGCATATTATTACTATAAAATAGTTAACAAGAAAAAGTATTTAACCTTTTCATTACGGCACATTTTAGCATATATCATTGTATATAGTAAAATTGTTTATGGGATTTTTGTATAGACGACTCGTATATGGGTCGCTATTAACGAAAAGATTTACCAAAAAAGTTTAAATACCTCCTTGTTTTATATCTGTAATTAGTTTATTCATCTCATGTTTTAATTCTTCCAAATTATTTCGAATTTTTTCTTCATATTTTTGTCGTAGCTTAACTATTTTCTTTTGGCGTTCGTGTTCTTGTTGTTCCTGTTTTTTCAGTTGCAACGTTTTTTTCCTTTTATCCGTAACATCTGAAAATAATTTTAAATAAAAATGAATTTTATCGATACTTACTATACATTGTTGGAATCTATTTTTTTTTCCCCCTACTTTTTGGAACTTTCTTTTCTGGCTTATTCTTCTTCTTACAATTGGAAGTCAGCGTAGATTTAACAAGTTCATTATTTGGAGATATATTTTTGGATTGTTTCCAATTTATTGACATTGCTTTAGAATTCGAAGATTTGTTTACATTTTTTATCGATAAATTGTCTTCGTTTAAATTGATAGAATAATTGAATTTATTAGAATTTGATTCCAAATTCATGGGTTCATGTTTGATTTGAATTACGTTTTGATTAATATTTAATTGTTCTGACGTAGTCTTATCAAGTTGTACATATTTTTGAAAATCAGGAATCTCTTGATTCTGATTGCTACAGATTTCTTTATCATCATTTTTATAATTGGAAATATTTGCAGCCTCGTTTGATAAGAATTTGTCTAAGTTGTTTCTAGTTTCCGGAAGGAAATCTTCACGATAATCGTTTGATTTCGTTAAATTGAATTGTTCTTCTTCATCTTTTGTTGACGCGTTTTCATCAATTTTGGATTTTTCCGATTCCTCTATTTTGTCTTTAATCTTTGACGGGGAACTTTCTATCGGAACCTTGGATTTTTCCGATTCCTCTATTTTGTCTTTTATCTTTGACGGAGAACTTTCTATCGGAACCTTGGATTTTTCCGATTCCTCTATTTTGTCTTTTATCTTTGACGGAGAACTTTCTATCGGAACCTTGGATTTGTCCGATTCCTCTATTTTGTCTTTAATCTTTGATGATGAATTTTTAATCGGAACCTTGGCTTTTCTTTTTGGCCTAGGTTTTTTCTTCGTATCAATGTTTGTATTTTTTTGCATAGAATTTTTAACGACTATTGAATTAAGACCAGCTTCATTCGATTGATTTTCATTTTCTTTTGGATCATTGGACAACGATTCTTTCAATTCTTTTTGTTGAGAAGTCAATAAATCAATAAAAGTGTTCAATGTATTTTCATCGTCAGTTTGATTCTCCTTCGACGGTATCATCACGTTTATATTATTTTCATTATCAATGTTTGCCCTTAATTTATTTTTCCCAAGTTTCACATTTTTTATTTTGTTCGTTATTTTATTAACGTTCTTCGGCTTTACATTTTTTTTATTCGAATTCACGACAACGTTTTTTCTTTGTAATTGTTTTCTTTTTCATTGCTAAAGCGTTACGCAATTCTACTTCACTAGAAATTAACGATTTTGGTCGAGAATTCATATTTTTTGTAATTCTTATCAAATGTTTCGCACTGGCTATTAAATTGGAACTTCCCAAACTAAGAACACAATCACCGATATCGTTAACTAGTTTATTATTTCTATTCTGTCTTAACAAAGAACATAAAATATCTTTTATTCGTTCACCTTTAAAAAAAAACAAAAAGAAAATTCAAAATATGTAAATAAAACATTTAATTATTTAAACGAACGAATTTGATGAAAAAAAAGAAAAAAAAAACATTAATCACAATTACCTGTCATATGTTTGAACCGGTTCAAATAATTCTGTGTAGATTCGTAATTTCCCGTACGTAATTCCTGAACATATTTCCATGGAAACATATTTTCTATTTCTACCATTTGAAAAACACCATCCGCGATATCCTGCGCTATTTCCTTTTGACTCTTAAAATTTATTATCACGTTTAACAACCAACTGATTTCTTCCCGATCAACGGTATCTTCTGTGAAATAATTCAAATCAAACGTTTGTTTTGTTTGTTTATTTGTTTTCTTCTTCTTCTTCTTCTTCTTCTTCTTCTTGTTTTCTCTCTTTCTCAAACAAAGAGAAAAAAAAGTTTAAAATTTCTTACCAGTAAAATTGTTCTTGATTTCGGATTGATTGTCATCTTCTATTGGTATAATATTTAAACTCATTTTCTCTCTCGATATATTTCACTGCGAAACAAACGAATAATAAGATAACATAAATAATGTAATAAATATATGTAACGAATTAATATCTGTAATTTATCTAATTTGTAAACAATTAGATTACATGTAAATACGATTTTGTTTGCAAGAGTGGAAAAGTTAAACGTGTATTATCTTACGGAATTTTACTTTGCTTAAACTTTTACCAATGTAAATTTATAAAAAAAAAAAAAAAAAAAAAAAAAAAATCGGTAAGTTTCGACATAAATAATAATACACAAATTATAAAAGATAACGTATTTTCTTGCTTACCTCAAAGTACTTCTTTTAATAAAAGAATGTTTTTATTTTTAAAGAATTTTTCGCATCCACGAGTATACAAAAATAATTAGTGTCGAATGAAATATATATCTTTTTATTTAAAAAAAAAAAAAACAAACAAAGGAAATATAACGAAATTTAAGAAGCCCTCAAATTATTCAAATTTAAAGTTTAATATTACCATCAAACACGAGATACATATATCGAATACATTTATCTTATTAATCAACAACTTTTGTATTACGACTTAGTTAGTGTTATTTCGACCTTTACCAATCGATTGTTTATTAAATGTCGAAAGTTTGATGATCGCCTCTTGAAAGTAGCTTATGAAAGATTGAAACGTAGAATAAATCATTTTCTCTTGTGTAAATGTGAGTAATCAAAAAGAAAAAAAAATGTTTATTAGCAAAATAAAAAATAATGAGATATTTTACATTACGGATAATATCAAACGTGAAAAATATAGTAACGAAAAATGTAAAATTACAAAAAAAATTCAAGATAACATTTAAACAATAGAAAATGTATACAACACATGATCACTCTTCAAAAAGAAAGTTCAATTTTTGAATTTCATCTTCGGAATAGGATGTGTCGGTTTCGTTTTCAGATTGGAAATCCGCATCATATGTGTCATCAAATAATGAATTTGTTTGAGATATCGAAGAATTATCGCTTTCGAAATAATTAATGTCGCTACAGTTACTGCTGCCTGTACTTAGGTACTCATCATTGGATGATGCATTTATTAAAAAAATATTTGAATCCTCGCTCCTGTTTAAGTTTCTACTCTCGTTCACTTAAAAAAAAAAAAAAAAAAAAAAAACAGAAAAAATAGAAAAATCATAATGCAAAATTACAAGAAATCAATCATTAAAAAAAAGCTAATGTAATTGTACAAGAAAAAAAACATATCAAATATTTGTAATTACATTTGTAGATTTTATTTTTATTATGAATAAAAACATATTTTACTCTACGATTTTAATTTGTGTGATCATAAAAACTGTTGCATTTTTCTAAATACTTTATCAACTGTAACAAAACTATAAATGCTATTTTCTAAAATAAAAATTCAAGTAAAAATAGAAAAAGAGATTATTGTTTACGTGATTCAGGGATAGGAGGCGCGTGGGTGTTAGACTGTTTAATACGATTGGAAAATTCGTAGAAAAATGAATAGAATAAAAATGGATAGACAAAGATAAAGTGATGCAAAGAAATTACTTTCTTTTACGTAAATGCTGATTACGTAAAAATTGTTAGTATTATTACAAGACGTGAAGAAAGAAAGAGAGAGAGAGAGAGAGAGAGAAAGAGAGACAGCAGAGAAAGAAAGAAATGAGAAGGAAAAGAAAAAATAATAAAGAGGTGTGACTAGATTGTATCACATCTTATTGTAAATTTATCATAGTCCTTTTTGTTTCTTTATAATCTTCTATTTTTCGTTACTATGAACTTATGAACAACAATGTTAAAATGATTCTCTTTTGTATCACAACCAGGAGTAAACCGGTCGAGTTATCGATTTCCGTTTACTTATTAACGTCATGGTTTTACCTACGCTTCATCAACGTCACGTTTGTTCTTAGAATGTTTATATCGTTTCAAGATATTGCACATTTAGACTTTTAGAAATGATTTGAATATTTTAACGAAAAACTCCTAATATTTTTCTTCGGATAAGATTGGAAAAGATCAGGTAAATTTTGGTTTTGGTATTTGATTATGAACTTTCTGTTAGTAAGGTAAAATTTAGGAATCATGTAAAAAGTATAAATCCAATGTTCAGAATAGTACGTAAACTAAAAAGGTTCTACCCTTAAGATCTAGAAACAATATTTGGCTAATTAATAATTTTTCTATTTTAATAGAATTATGTATGTTTACACTTATCTATTAAGATCTACAATAATTTAATTATATTTACTTACAGTCGATATCGCACTCAGAGTCCATCGAGAGATCAGAAAGGATATCTATGAGGACTGATTCAGATTGACTAATTTGCGACGAATCACTTTCATAATCAGATAAAGCATCATCGTCCATAAGTGAATTTTCATAAGGTGAAATCCTTCCTTTTGCGTTAGGAGTATTGTTTTTATCCGATACCGAATACAATGTTTCCATCAAATGTTGTTCATCTTGATCAGGATTAGCCATTTTCGATGATTTCGCACGTTTAAAGATGATTTCTAAGAAAAGTTAAGGAAAATTGTTGATTTCGAAGAATATCTTTGGCAAGTTGCAAAAGTTTTGTCTTGTGTCAAGAGAGAGAGAGAGAGAGAAAGAGATGGAAAGGGAATGTGGGAAAGAGATAGAGATAATGAATTGCTCTTCGTCGGTCGAAGGAAAAACAAATTTTCGGACGCTTTTAAAGCGCTTTTTCGGTGCTTTTGATCGCACATAGTATACGCACCGATAGTTGTAATTCTTATTTTATTAGGCCACCTCAACTGAAAATAGATATGGTAAAAATATACTAATTTTCGCGAAATCATTCTAAAGTTTCTACGGACAAGAAATTGCTATTGCCTCTAGTAAATTATCGTAAATATACCAATGTATGTGTGCTTATTTTAAGTTTACCGAACGTACGTTACATACGTCAGCGATTTTCTTGTTATCACTTCCTCGCGTGTTCAGAAATCAGACGTAGAATGAGAAAGTAGAGAAACCCCCTCCCCCCCCCAAAAAAAAAAATAAGGAAAAGACAGAAATGCAATTCAATTCGATTAATATTCGATTCAACGAATGATTGACGTATAAAATATCCAAAAGAAAATGTTTTGTCGAT
This sequence comes from Polistes dominula, assembly GCF_049000335.1. Lineage (NCBI taxonomy): Eukaryota > Metazoa > Arthropoda > Insecta > Hymenoptera > Vespidae > Polistes > Polistes dominula. Next base: position 2,802,082 of record NW_028301040.1, read on the forward strand.
TCTTAATATGATTATTGAGATTAAAATTGTAAACGGATAACACTGTGACAATTAAATACTTTAAAGTATGCACGTTCGTTTGTATTCTATACACATATACACACTGACCGGACAAATTATACAGTTGAAATTTTGTTTTGATTTGAAACAACGTTTGTTTGGATTTTTTTTTACGATATGTCGATCGATACGCTTTACGAGTTTACGTAAAGTGGAGTTCTGGAGTATTTTTTTTTGTAAACTTTTCGAATACTAACTTCACATTATACAGAGTGAATTTTTTATATTTGATTCATAGGATTTTAGTGGATTGCTTACTTGATGCTAAAAATTGTTATGCTTTTTATTATTTTATTAGAATATTAAAACTATGTGTTTTTAAATTGGATACTTTAAAAAGCATTATTATTTTGGTACTAATCATCTAAAAAGGTTATATTTCATATATGAGAAAAGGTTATTGGAGAGTTGGGAAAAGGTCATTTTCTCAAATGTTCAAAGTTGGGACAAAAATTATTAAAAACTAGGAAAAGGTTATTGAGAATGACGACGGTGGTCTTTAGCATTGATTAAATATATTTAAAGGAAAGGATGTTATTATGGCCACCTGCTGGTAATTCGGCCTACTCGTAATTTCCATATTATGAAAAAAATATCCTCCAATGTCATTTGCTACGTCAACTAGCTATTCATAATAATAAGCACAAACAATATAAAATTTCGCATGAAAAAAGCTTTTGGGTTCACCCTAAAAAAAAAAAAAAAAAAAAAAGATTTAAAGAAATATAAGGTGTTTGATATTATTTTTGAAAAAAAAAAAGAATGCGCAGATTTCATATTTATTATTAGATATCTAATTTATGGTTGAAAATTGAAGATATTTTAAACTTAATGTCAGTTTATATATTATCAATTTTCTATAATGAAAAATAATATGACCCTCATATAAAGTTACTAAAGAGAATAAATTTCCATTTCTTAAAAGTAATTACAATTTATAAACAGATTTAGCGAGAAATATAATACTATTAGCAATTATATAATACGATACTATTTTATTCTTTGACTTTATTGATTACTTTAATTCGAAGTTAAATAATTATAAAAATAAAAAGGCTTTCTGGTCCGTTTAATAATAATAGAATTGAACGTTTGTATTAAAAACGTCGATGGGATAAATTAAAAATTTTCAACGTTCTATCTTTTATCTGATAAAAAACATTAAGGAAAATATATTCGTCAGTAGTAAAGTCGGACGAATTTGGAAGAAAATCGATTTCTATAAATGTAAAATGGCGTTCCTGTGAATTACTATTATAGAACGTTGGCGTTTGTTATAGAATTAGCATTTGCACAAATTTCTCTAATATCGAATCGTTCTCTTTTTAGATTTAAATCAGTATGGTTATCAAAAGCTCGTAATCAAAGACGATACGAATATCTTTCGATATAAGTCAAATCTTTCCGGTAAATAATAATAGTTTCTCTAATAAGTAGGAAATAACTCTAAGATAATTCAATTGGCGATTAATGATCTCGGAAAAAAACTGAAAATAGAAAATTGAAAAAGAGTAAAGCACAAATCTTTCCAATATATTATTCGTTCATATTATTATGATCGACGGGAAATAAAATATTATTCGTCTTATTTTATTTTTCCTTTTTTTTTCTTTTTTGTTAACAAAAATGTGTATGACGTCAAAAGTTGCGAAATATTTTCTAAATTTAATAACAGCCCGGAAGAAACTTGGGAAAAATGCTATTCGTTCGATTTATTTATACGACAATTTCTTTTTATTTTTTTTTATTTTTTTTTATTTTTCTTCCTGAGAGTTGGGGAAGTCTCTTTGAAAGATTTGAAATCGGCGCGGTTGAACGGGTCGGTGTATGGCACGTGGGTTTGTGCGAAAAAGTGAGAAAGAGAGAGAGTATGAAAAAGATGGATGCCTAACATGAGAGTTAAAAGATGGTCAACAAAGAAACTGCTTTGACAATCGGACTGACTCGTTGGCAACCTGCCGAGGGGTTTATCGAGAGAGTCACTGTGTCGCTTGCTGCAAACTATGTAGTACAGTGTATACCTACCTATACATGAACATACGTTTACAAACACGTTAAGTATCTATATACCATGTGGTGTATTATTTTCACACTAAACTGTATAATATTCGATAATAATAAAAAAGAAATAATACTAATATAAACTCATGAAATATTTTATTATCAATTTCGTACAAAACGAAAAGAAAAGATCTTAAAAAAAATTATAAATAACTAGATTTTTCCGTATAAAAAAAGAAAAAACAAAAGTCGGTTACAATGACCGTTAATAATAAACACAATTTATTTCGAACAGTTAAATATTACCAACGTTTTAACGACGAAGAATCAAAGAAAAAAAAAGAACAAAAAAAAATCACTTATATTTCTAATTTTAGGATATCTCTGTTTTTATAACTTCGTAATAAAAATCCTTTATGATCCTATCTTTGTGTAATATTTTTTTTATTCGTATAAATCAAGTTGAATGGAACGTTAATTTTTATATGGCCTTTTTTTTTTTTTAATGGCACCGACACGAATTTGTTATTATTTGTTAAATATTATATCGAAATATTATTATAAATAAAAGTAATCGTATGATCCGATGATCACCGTGATATTTAATGTATTAAGTATGATCAAAATGAAACACCTTGTACGTAATATTATTTGATATCCCATAGAGATCATAAAGAAAGAAAGAGAAAAGAAAGGGGGAGGAAGAGATGGTGGTGACGATGGTACATCGACTTGTTCTCTCAGTTAGAACAAGTTCATAAACCATATAGAATGAACTATGTTTCTATTAATAAACGTGGAACCTGTTCGGCAAGTTCGCCTAACGATGTGATGTGCTTTTGCCCGATCTAAAATCGTTCCTTCTTTCACGCCAGATGGATAGATACATATGTATTTCCAGAAATAATCGTTTAAATAACGATCCTAGAATGAGATTAAAGCGAATCCCTGATATTTGCACTTTCGGCAAATACAATTTGGGAAGGTTCAACACGAACGCGTTCGCGGATCGATCAAAAGTGAATTATTCATTTTTCCATTTATTTTCTCAATTACCTCTAGTTAAATAATTTCATTCGTTTGTAATACTTTGCATAAATTATTTCTCCTATGTATTTTATACGTTTATTTATACAATCTATGATCGCGCGAACACACTGTCTCATCTCTTACATAATACTTAAATTAAGTAAAAAAAAAAAAAAGAAATAAAAAAATTAATTACAAACACTTGTAATCGTCATATTTTTTTATTGATTAATTTTATTAGAAATGAATTTATCCTTGAGAAAAGAATACTTTACTTGCGTCGTTCTATTGCCAAGTTCATCGCGCCTACACATCCAATGTTTTCTGTTTGTTATTTTCTTTCTCTCTCTCTCTCTCTCTCTCTTTTTTCCTTTTATTTTTCTCACTTGTGTTCTTTATCTTTACGCTTGCATGAAACGAACATAGAAGATTACAATGAAATATATTGACGTTTCTTCCTTCAGGCTCTACTATGTATGTGATGTAACCAACTAGCGTGAATAGAAGGACGAGGACGGTATGTACATATGCACAAATGCACTATGCATATACATGTGCATTATATACCTTATGAAGGATATAATAATGACGTCATTGATGTCTACTAGAGATTCGTTCAATGCCGAGGGTAGGTCGATAATTTGCATAGGCGCCGCTGTCTATAGGCATCGAAATGGAAAAATGTTGGAAAAAAAGAAGGTGGAAAAAAAATAGGGTTGGGTGACGTCATCCTTTCGATACGACAATACCATATATCAACGAGAGTGACGTCATCTTATTCCATTCTTCCCTAACATCGAAAAGATCGACAGAACAAAGTTGTTTTCTCTTACCCTCAAGGGATCTTTTCGTGCACAAATGTTAACATGAACTTTCGCTTTTCTTAACTCAACCCCCATATATTTTATATTGAATTTCGAGAGGGAAGGATAATTTCATAGGCACGCGATGACGCGAATAAAATCCGAACCTATCCGTTCAATAAACCTTTCGAACGTCATCGGTCTGACTTTCGACAAATAGACAACCCTAACTTTGCCCATCCAATGCCCCACCCGATCCATTAAATTTATTTCTTTTCGTGAAATAATATTTATTTCATTGGAAACGATCGATTTTCAACGTTGCTATAACTGTGTGTGTGTGTGTGTGTGTGTGTGTGTGTATGTTTGTATTTAATGTTGGTATTAGAATTTTGATCGAATTATTACGCAGATTTCACTACAACGTCATTGAGAATGATGATTAGGCTGTTTTCGAGAGAAAATTATTCCATTGATGTGGACAGTTTTTAAATGCATGTAAGTAAATTGGCAAACTCAATTTAAATATTATCAGATTTATGGGATTTTTAATTAATTTATTAGAAAAATATGAAGAGAAACTTTTGATCTAATTCATTATATTGGTTAATAATTATATAGAAAATAAATTAGATTGAAGATAATAATAAATGAAAAAGAAATTTAACAAGTTCTTAAAATTTTATAAAAATATATTTAGAGATTCATATGTATAAGTATTTTTTTTTTTTTTTTTTATATTAGTCACGAAATAAGACCAATAATTGGTCGACGTACCGTAAACGAAGACCTCAACGATACGTTGATCGATATCATGCTGCTAATTCGGACTTGACTGATTTTATATTTAGTCTCGACTAGTTGAAAATAGAAAAATATTTTAGTATTCTCTATCGGTTTGATGAACGAACTAGTGTAGAAGATACGATACCAATTTTAATCTATCCAGGGACCATCTTTCCAATCTACAAACTCGAATTACTATTTTTGTTTATAACTTTCTTTTTATTATAGAACAAAAGTTCACATAAATATTTTTTTCAAGTAATATAGCAACCCAATTTTAATTAACTTTTGTCTCGAAACTTTATTACTATCTTTTACAATTTCTATTTTTGGTTATAACATTAATCAAAAACAACAAGCAACAACATTTTTAGTTATCACTTTTACCTTTCAAGGATGCAAATTTGAGTATCAAAATAAAAAATGGTTTACGTATATGCACGTGTTCAAATAATTTTCATTTAGGTGAAATAATTGTATGCTAATCCATGTAATTAGCAACATCGAATGTCTTAAATATATATTTAAAAAAAATATAAATTATTACGAATTATGTTATTTTGAAAGAACACACGAATTTAAAATTAAATTCAATTTGAAAGTTATGAGACAACAAAAATATTCTCGAATTTAAATAATTTTCGTTAGTGATGCCTACCTTTTAAAAAGTTTAACATTTTATTATTAGCGTATCACAGCGAAAGGGTTAAAATGATCACTAAAAAGCTTAGCACGTGAGGACTATAAATTAAAATTTAACTATAGTTAACGATGTATCGTATTGTATTCAATTGGAAAGTCTCTTGAGCACATTTATCAATGTGTTAAAATATCGTACTTACATTTGGTATGCTTCAGTCTCAATAACCTTGACTCGTCTCGTAACACCTTAAAATGCATACACCTGTACGTAATGCAGCATGAAAGACTTTGTTAATAAGCACTCGATTGTAGGTTAATAAACAATAGGATGATAATAATAGTAAAAAAAGAAAAGAAAAGTGAAGAAAAAAAAATGCACGAATTTGCCAATTTGCAATAAGATTAATTTAAATAAATATTTTAACAAATTAACACGTTTTAACAAAATAACGATCAACGTTTTACCAAAGTAAGCGTAATTTCGTCTCGTACGTACGTCTTTTGATATTCGTTGACTATCGATAACTGTTGGAAATAGACGATAATCGAACGTTCTTATTGATTCTTAAGACAAAATAATATATAAAAAATATTATAAGAAACAAAACAAAGGATCTGCTATGTAGTTCTGCTAAACATGAAAACACAAACACATACACACATATGTGCTATTTCTCGAGAACTTTACCAGTACATTTGACAATGTTTGTAAATATAACACACATATATTGCTATTGACGATAAATATACTTAATTTCTCTTAAATATATTACATAGTTATTAGATAGAGATTAGATATAGAGATTGAATTTAATTAATCTCTTCTTCTTTCATTTTCATTATCGATTCAATTAAAATACCAACGAATAGATTATACTTTTCTTTTTCTATCGTCTTTAGCTTGTTAATATTCAATGCTTTGATGTAGATGTAAAATTTTGCAGCTAAAGAATAAGAAGAAGAAAAGAAAAATGATAACACAGTGAGAGAGAACTTAGTTAATTAGAGGTACGTTAATGAAAGTGGTAGCCAATTATGTTCGATAAGTCGTAAGAAAAACGATTTTGGAGAGAATAAATTTGAAAGTTGGGGGAGGAGGTGGAGGTGGTTGAGATGGAACAGAGTAGGGAGAAGGAGGAAATGGGGAGAGACCGCTTGACTCATCAAAATAAAACGTTGATCATGTTGTAAGACCAGTGTTGGTGCTTGTATATATTTGTATACGTATAGACCCATATAAAAGTGTCATCGTGCTATCCACGGAGGATAGTTGGACTCGAAGCTTCGAACGAACATGATCGAGGTAAGAAAATCTCGAATCCTGGATTTTGATCGAAGTCGATGGTGAGATTGGATTTAAAGAAAAAGAAAAAAAGAACAAAGGAAAGGATTTCGATTAACAGTAACAAGTGTATAAAATCTGTGCGTCGCGTTTGTTTGTTTGTTTTTTTTTCTTTCTTTCTTTCTTTATTTTTCGATTATAAGTGAAAAAGAAAAGAAATTAAAAATTGAAATTTTATTTTGAAAATAAATTGGAAAAGATATTTGAGTTCAATGTTATATTCGGTTATATGTTGGTACTTTTTTTATATTTTGTTTTGTTTAGTGAAAGATTAATTCATCGCATTGTTATTTTATCTTTTTGATTTAACAGGGTCAAGTTCGGAAAGAAGATAAATTACAGATTTTATAAAGTATGTTTTAAATGTTCGTAAGTGTCCTATCGCGCGTGGTTGGATTAAAATGATTATTATGAAATATTTATTTCGGTGATAGTTTAAAAAGAAAAATGTCGCGGTGTTAGAATTCGTAAGAAAGTGTCGGTTGGTCGTTGTTTTATTCGGCAAGGGATCTATTTGGGTCAAGTGGAATGGAAGAGAATTTACTTATATATTGTAATAGTCGGCGTGGGTGCGACGCGATTTGAGTTATTTCAAACTTTCTAGATTTCTGTCAAGTTAACGTTTTTCAATAAACATTTAGTATGTATCTACGTATTATTTCATTTGATGAAAGACGAGAAAACAGGTCAGAGAGACAAACATACTATACGTTTTTTTTCCTCCTATATTTTTTTCTCTCTTACTCGCTTCAACGTAATCGTTATTTATATATTTCTTGTCTTTTTTTTTTTGTTTGATGTGAATTTGATTATTTTCTTTTATCATTCACAGATCATTTTATTATTCCTCGGCGTTTATGGAACGCTCGCCATCCCGTACAAACCGCATAGGGAACACGAATTCCGTACGTTGGGCAATGACGCGGTCGATGACACCGAAATTGTCGAAGCTCGTCTTCCCGGTTCGGCGAATTTAAATGAGAAATCTTTACCCCTTTCTCGACTCTACGTTGTTGAACCTGTTAGTTTACCTGGCAATGAAAATTTAGAAGAAAGGGCACAAATACGGGTGGCTTTACCTGGTACGAAAAATTTAGAAGAGAAAGGTATACCCGATTATGTGCTCCAACGAATGGCCAATCCAATAAATCGTCGAATTTCTAGTCATCCTGATTTTGAAGAAATTCCTATTTAATGAATAGAAAAAATACTATCGTTGTTACTTAGTAAGCAGTTAAATTTTTTCGATCCTATATTTGCTTTTTAAAATTTTTAATATTTTTATTTTATTTATGTTTTAGATAAAATTGATTATATAAATCAGAATTATATAGATTTATAAATATTTGTTATAATAAATGTGAAGTCAATGGAACATGACACAAAACACAAAAACGAAACATTTAGCGAATAATTTTATCCTTGTTCCCTACAATGTACGATATTTCTTATTTTATTAAAATATTTAATACAGCTATGTTTTTAAATACTTTTTTAATTGTATGTTAATACGAATATCCGAAAGAAAGAGATGATATATACTGATTTATAATATACAAATATAATATAAGTTTATATTAGTACACTAACAATTACATATAATTATTTCAAATTCGAATTATTATAAATGATATCATATATCATATACTATCAAATATTATTAAAGAATTTCGTATTCTTTGATGGTATTGTACCGTCATCGCGTTAAGTACCTGCTATCGCCCACTGGTGGTTCAGGTACTAACTAAGATGATTCTTTTACACGGAAAGTATTCTTGTAAGCATCTATATTTCTATACTTTTATTTGTGTGATTTGTTTCAGTATACCATGAGAGTTTTGATCGAATGATTGCTACCTTGTGTGCAAATATCAATTTCTGTCTTATCATAAATATGGTTTTATCAACTACCGTCTTTGTATACGGTCGGTAAAAATGTTAATAGTTTGACGAAACGTTAGTAGTAAGGCAGCACTTGCTTAGTAGATACTTTGATTAAGAATTTTACGCGGATTATTTTTGAATCGTCTTTATTATGAAAGTATAAGACTTACAGTCAACACAATTATTCATTTAAAATTGTTTTATAATTAATAGGAATCTAAGGATTTCAATATATTGTGTTTTCTTTTTTATTATTTATCTCTTACAATTTATATACTTTATAATCCAGATTAAAAAAAAAAAAAAAGATGAAAAACTGACAGAGTATAGTTGCATAAATTTATAATAAAATTTTATAGACGCGTTTGAGATGTTAAAGCCAATTCCCCAACGATGAAATTGAATACAAGCAAACGATTAACGACGAAATTATAGGAAGCTTACTCGCATTTCTCTGGCTTAGGGAAGCTTTAAACTGAAATTAATTGAACTTGGAACTCATACGTGTCACACGTATATATATATATATGTACGCGAAAATACACATAAGTTTGATGTACATGGTGCTACTATATCTTATGAGCCGGAAAATGCAGATCGTGAAGTACGAAGGTAATGGATTTTCTCTCTTTTAGAGAGAAACGCGTTTTAATACCCATTCCATTGGTCTCTGTCTTCTCTTTTTGTGCAAGATACTTTTTCTATTTTTTTCTTTTTTTTTCCTCTTGCCATTTCCTTTCTTCTCTATTTCTCTTATTCTTTTACTTTCTCACACTATCTTTTTCTCTTTCTCGAATAACAAAGCCATATACGAATTCATTTTGTTCCTTCGTACAAGGAAATTCGATTAAACGTATTATAATCGATGTATTATCCTTATTCTGTTCGATGGTATTACGTTTGTAACATTTAAAATGATCTTTGAAATTTATTCGAAGGATAATTGAGACTTTTGTTTAAAACGTAACTTTACTTTTTTTTTAGTCTTTTTGATAATTTGATCCAAAATGTCTTTTTTATTTGATCTTGTAATATAAAAAATGTTGTATCAGTTATATTTATCGTTATATCACATTTTGTTTGTCATAGATTAAGACAAATAAGAGAAAAGTATTGCTTATGTGAGATAAAGTAAAAATAAGAAATAATACGTGAGAATCGTGATAATGAAGAGATGCCGTTGTTTTTTTCTCTTTTTTTTTTTTTGCTTTATTGTAAGTACTTTCAATTTGTATACAAAGTACTACAAAGTATTTTGCGTTAGAAATGAGGGTAGTACGCTTGGAATATTCTCAATAGCAATTAACTTAGGACGATTAATTATTGAGATCAGATTACGTAAAACGCCGAACGCGTACTCGTTATACGTATATATTTATATATATATATAAATGTATTTACATATATATACATGACTTTGTATGTGTACGTGTATGTAGTATTACGTGTTTCTCTTTTCACCGAACGGTTGCTTCGCGTTCTGCGCGCTAACATATTTCTCCTTAATTACATCTCGGTGATTACTTTGCAGTAATGAGAAACAAATTTTGGGTACATTGGAGAACAAACAGACGATTTCGTATAAGAGAATAGAACGGCGAGCTTAAGAGATCTCTTCTTTCTCTTTATCGCGGAAAAATCTTTTGATCTTATCTTCTACATCAAATTTCTCATCAACCCTTTATATTACATTAACGTTATATTATAATTTTGAAGTCGTCTACTCATAAAGTCGATACTTTATCAAATATTTCATTTTGTTTAATATTTTATTAATATCTATTAAGTTGTGCTCATTATCGGTGCAATATAATTAAATGAAATTATATAACGTTCGCGAAATTTTTATCAAATAAATTTTGTTACTTGTACAGCAATGAGAAAAAAATTTTCTTATGAAGGATTAATGCGTGAAATTTCATTTGAATATACGCGATACAAGTTCATTAAAGAATTTATTAAAAGAACATTCAATTTAAAATATACATTTTTTAAAAGGACGTATATACATACATATATGCTTATATTCATCGGGTTTAACCAATGCAAAATCATATTTCTTAGTCGAGAACATACTTGTACTTGGTAAGCCAAGACGAGAGTTAAAAACGAGGACATTTGCATATCCTCCGATAAATTACGAGTTTCATTTCAGCGACGGTTATTTCCTGGGCTAGGAATTACGCGCTCAGAGAAATGAGTGAGTATAAGTACACGCACCTTCTCTCTACCGATTTTCTACTTAAAAAAAAAAAAAGGAAAAAAAACACGTTTCAAAAGTAAATTGCGATGGAAATTACATTGGGCGACGTTGAGCTTACCCTAGCCATCTCTCCTCCATTTAAAGTTTTACATCGTTTCTCTTACGTCTTATTAAGTATAAAGATAAGATGTGTGTGAAGAAAAAGGAATGACCGAAAAAAAAGAAAAAATAAAAACAAAAAGAATAATAAAACTAAAATAGCGATTCACGTTTTAACCGTATTCTCGACTATTTTACTAATCTTTTTACCAATCCTTTACAGTAATTGTACCAATGTTGTTGTTGTTCTATCCTCTATTTTATTTTGTTCCCTTTGAGTTAGAGAAAAAGAGAGAGAGAGAGAGAGAGAGAATAAAAATAAAAATAAAAGAAGTGAAAAAGAAATTTCAAATAGCCCAACAAGGAGCTGCTTTTTCTTTCTGTAGTTGTCGACGGTTTTAAAAGAAGCACGAAACGCGACGACTGGGACCAATTTTACGTTAAACAGGGAAAAAGTTTCTCTGGAGAATGTAGTATTAACCAACCAACTAACCAACTAACCAACCAACCAACCAACCTTCGTACATTCCTGCAGTTGGCTTTTAACATTCGGTGGAAAAATAAAAAGCACTCATTCGGCCAACACGCATGTCATAACGATCCTTGTACGATTCAGTGGTTGCTATTTCAGCAAGCGTAAAAACTGACTGAGAGAGAGAGAAATCGAGCATTTTAAACAGACAAACTACTATTCATCCTCTGCAATGAATTTTATGAGAATTTATTTATCACAATTAAATTCACGACCATTCGATTGTTTTATACCTAATGATTATAATCCTCCCCTCCCCTCTCTATTATCTCTCTTTATTTCCTATTATTTTCAAATTCGTTTTCACAGATTTTTCTACTATTATCTTTATTTATTTTTCATTGTAATTTTACTGATATTCATTTTTTTCTTTTTTTCATTATTTTTTGATCCCTAATATAATTACTAATAGTATAACAATGGTTTATATAATCATTATTGTTAATTAACTATTTTCCTATTCCTATTTCTATTTTATCGAAAGATCATTGTTCGTCGTAAAGCCACCTTAATTGCACACGCATCTACTGGAGGAATAATTGATGAAGTACCTAGCACGATTATCAGCATGTTCAGATAATTCCGCGGATTGTTATGAAAGCCAGGACGGAACAATGTCGATGATCGATCGCTTATATGGCGTTGTTGCGTTTACCACGCTACACGAATTGCAACATGAGCTAATGACGATACCGTCTCGTTTTCCTCGATTATGTGATATACCGTATAAATACCAAGGTGCATACGATCGCTCGGGGAAAGTAATAAATGACTCCTTTGCTAAGTAAGTGCGACGGAATAACGTATCATTAGACCAATTATTTTCATTATAGGAATATTTTTGTATCGTTTAGAAAAAATAAAGTCATTATTATTATCATCATCTAATCGTCTAAATAAATAGGATCATCTCGGTATGACTTATACTTATTACCTGTCATTTATTATTTCAATATTTTTTGTAATTACCTTTTATACTTGAATACTTTTGTAAACGGGATGTTTTATGGTTTACACTTACTAAATTAATACAAAATTACAATTAATACAAAAATTGTTTAATAATCAAGTAAATTGAAGCGTAGCTCTAATATTTAATTAATAATGCTTAACAAAATATATCTACGAATATATTGGTAATTTATTTGAGAATATATTTATCATGAATTAATACAAATACGATTCAAACAAATAGATGTATAATTTTAAAATATTGAAATTTATATAGAATTAAAATCACCAACCAGCTCGATAATCTATATACTAAAAAAAATATTCATATACGCGTACGTTATTTATTTAATTTACATTATACTTAGCATAAATTACTTTAATAAGAATAGAGTAACTGATTAAAAAGGAATATAATTTATTAACAAATTTTTAATAATATTTATTTCATTCTCTAATTAAAAAGAAAAAAAAAGGAACGAAACAAATTAATACCGCGTTATGAACGTTTTCCAATCAATATCAATATATAAAAATAAAAAACAGAGGGAATATAATAATAGGAAAAAATGTCGATAAATTAAAAAAGTAATTCGTCTTCCGTGAAATGTCTCGATTGTAAATAGTAATCGAATTTCGTTCATACGATTGCGTAGTAGTAGCACCCTCACGTAAATACGCACGAATGCGTGTTACTTGGACACGTCACGATAGCAACACGGCAGAGAAACACAGTATCGAATGTAACATCTTTTTGACCGTGTAATCAATGCTTTCATCTCGCCTACGAGAGGACAAAGTGTATTGTATCGATGGATTCCACAGCAGCGTTGAAGCTTACCAACCAAAAAGAATAGATCGCTTTAGATATACACTCTCTATCTGGTACGTTCTACCTTTCAAAACTACCACGTAGTCTCGTTTGAATCACGCCGTTAAGCTATTCGCCATTGTATTCAACCATACGTAGCTTCCCAGAAAGAAAAAAAGGAAAAAGACAGATAGAGACAGAGACAGAGACAGAGACAGAGAGAGAGAGAGAGAGAGAGAGAGTGAGAGAAGAGGTTGGGGGGAGGAGAATCCTTTATTTGGATCTTTTATCATGTTATCGGTACTCTTTAACGTGTACCGATATAACACATTTGCAGATTCTAATACTTTCATTTATTAAGAATAATCAATATGTATGAAAGGATTTTATTTGTCATTTGATTTATTTATGTTTTTCATATTTGATATTTTATTTCTTTTTAGATGCAAATGAAAAATTTTTTACTTAAAAGAAAAATGATAGATTGGAGTTAAAAAAGAAAGTGGAGTATACGATTTAGATAAAAGATCGGATAAAAGATCGAGGTTTCGAATATAGATATATGTGTCTTTGTATAGGTTGTGGATGGTACAGGAAATTTCGTTGCATCTCTGCGCGTGCACTGTACAGTCGAGAGATTGTTAGGAGGAAAATGTTACAATGCACCGTATTATCAAGCCGCTAGCGTATTATACCATAGGAGAGTTTCACCGAGTATACTTTGCTCACGCGTATACTGTGCCGCGTTCTAAACCAGGCTTTGTACGCGTTTACGAGTTCTTCTCGCATGCTATTAGCCCTCTTTCTTTCTCTCCGTCTCTTACTCTCTTTCCTTACTCGACTTTTATTTTCCATTGAAAAGGAGAACGTTTCGCTCGCACTTTTTGAGAATTTAAAGTGCGTTCTCGTGAAACAGCATAAGAATAGATGGCAACTAAAAGTCAATGAGTTATATTTTTTAATCGTCATATATGTATATATGTACATATTTCAATATAATTCTCATGTTATTTTATTATAATATTACGGATTGAGTTAATTTAAATGTGAATATTTTGTTTAAGATAATTAGTATGTTTAATTAGATATGATCAATTTCTAAAAAAGATTATAAAAAAGATTCGTATATTGTATAATTGTCAAAATATTGAGGGATTCGAATTAGCGTTCTCTCATGTATAAATTTATTTATAATTTTGAGTATCGTGTGCGACTAACGAGATCGTTATCGCGTAGTGTTTAAGATAAATATACGCGAAGGAATGAGGGAAAGGTAAAGTAAAGAGAAGGAGAAAGAGAAAGAGAAAGGGACAGAGAGAAGGATATAGAGTTTGGTAGAAAGACAAGTATGCATGTATGTATGTATGTATGTATGCATGTATATATTTCTCACGAGTATGCAAATGGATGTGACAGTCAAAGGGTTATTATGCATACGTAGGTATTTATGTGCATTCGCGTATTCAAGCTGAGAGTGGGCGGGCTATGATTGTGCTTGAACAATGGGATCCACCGCTTTGTTTACCGAACAACTATTGACGCTTATGGGCTTTTCAGGTTGACAGAAAGAAGAGAAAATTTTGTCGTTTCTACGCGACACGCATCTCCTCTTTTTCGAAAACGCAACCCCTCGCGAAACATACATCGTAATATTTTCTACCGATAGAGCGTATCTTCTTCCTCCTACTTTTCTTCCTTTTATTCTTCCACTTTGAACTTTACTCTCTCTGCGCGATAGAACTTATTCGAGTATCATTACGGGTATGTACGTACATATGTTACACTTATTTATAACCGTGTCGTGTCGTGTCGTGTCAAATAGATATAACAAAATTTTATTTCACCTTTGGTAAAGAATTTTTATTCATATTTTTATTATTTTTGTAAAATTGTATTAGTATTCTTCTTCTTCTTATTCTTCTTCATCTTCTTCTTTTTCTTTACGAAAAAAAGTTTATTTCAAAGGATACGCCAAAGTAACGTTGGAATAATTTGATAGTAGCTTGAAGAAAGTTATACGCATACATGCATACATATACGAATAAAATTCAGTCAATTCCCGTTGTGGTATTGTTTGAAGCAGGATGAATCTTTAAAGAACAGAAGGAGTTCTACCACTCACAGTCGTATTCCCGTCAATTGTTTAAGATAAATTGTCGTTCCATATCTGTCAATTTGAATGAAGCAGGGAAACCATCTTTCCATGTACAACCCTTCAAATCCTCCATCCACTCTTTTCTTTCTCTCTCTCTCTCTCTCTCTCCCTCTCCTCATCTGAAGGATTCAACACTCCATCGAATAACAGAAACGTAATACTTGTCGCATCGTTGAAGATTTTGCCGTACGACTTGGCGTAAGTCGTCCATTGTTTCACGATACGTTTCCACTTGAGGAAAGTTAAATTTTCGTTATATCTATCTATCTATATATATATATATATATATACATACATATTCTGTACTTCCTCCGAGAGTTACCGATACTTTTGCTAACCAATTAAGTAAGTTTCCCCATTAAGTTTAACGTTATAACTGTCGAAATATAACGCGACTAATGTTAAATGTTCATATTACTGTTTAAGCGTTTCGTCATTTTTTTGTCTCCAAGTAAATTTTGGTAATGCCTCGTTTTCCATCCTTTTCGTCGTTAAGAATAAGGATAGAAAAGTTAGAGAAAAGTGATGGTCGTACAGAACAGAATAAGAATAAGAAAAAGAAGAAGGTACAGTTAAGGTTCATTGGTTGGTTCTATTTTCTCCGACGAAGACGACTTCGCGAAGTCTCGCGTTCCAACTGTACGAAACGTAAAATAAAATGCAACATGGGGCTAAGAAGTTACGAGTTTCTCTCGTAACTGCGGCGGTGACGAAGGTAAGAAAGTCTAAGATAAAAAAAGAAAGAAAGAAAGAAAGAAAGAAAATAAATAATAGAAGGAAGAAGAAGAAGAAGAGGAAGAAGCGAAAGGTTAGAAGTTAAAGGAGGCGAAGGGTGAAAGTTTTAAAGGAGAGAGAACCTTTTAAGATCTTAAAATGAGCTGACTCGGACTCTCAAGTTTCCTTTATTCTTCTACTGCATTTGCAACTTGTAATAAAATGAAAATGAGCGTTCTCGATGAATAGGAATAGCACTATTCACCCCCTCGAACCCCTCCCCTCTCTGTTTGCTTTAAACGAGTTAAATTTCCATTGTTTTAAGAATCAGGATAGACGTTTTTTTCTTTCGCAAAGTTTTTCAGCAAACAAATCCAGTCAATTTTCATATAATCATTGAATTTTGAGAATAATAAAATTTTTACGCGTGTGTAATTAAAACACACACATACACACACACATAACGTGAATAATAGTAACTGTTCTTTTTCTTCTTTTTTCTCCGTTTGCTTGTTTTCTTTTTGATTTTTTTCTTCCCATTTCATTTGTTATATAATTCAAGGAACAATTTTTTCACGATCATTATAGAAAAATTCTATTAAAAAATCATGAATATTATCGCAGAGAAACGTTAATAGGAGGAAAGTCCACTTCGGAGGGTTGCCTAACCCTCGACGAAGAAGAAGGGGTGTCCCAGTGCGAACGCATCCTCATTCGTGCACAGGAGTCTCGGTCTCGTTGAGGACTCTTGGGGATAATAACAATAATAATTAAAAAAAAAAAGTAGTGGAAAAAAAAGTAAAAAGAAAAACAGATGAGGAAGGTTAGAACTAAAAGGGAAAAGTTTTTTTTTCTTCTCTTCGTGCAACAGAATGGCCGCATTGGGGGGCCAGAGGTTCAGGGTTTTCGGGCTAAAAGTTAGTCGCCTAGAGCTTAGTCGGTTAATTTGCTTAACTAGCTCATTTCTCGCCATCCTGCACCTGCGTTCTGTTGCCTCTCTCTACTAACCCCTCTTTCTCTCTTTCTCCATTCTCATTGTTCCTCCTTTGTCCACCTGGGTCTCTACGTTTGTTACTTCCTTTTCCGGCGCGTAGTCTTCCTGCAAGCTTGCTACACACGCTGCGTAGTTTCACGTTTCGTATGATGAACCGCGTTTATATGTCATAATTAGACTCCTAGGTACGCCAGGAACCATCTCTACCTTCGTACTTCTAAGTGATAATGATTGCGTTAATAACGGTCATACAACACATGGATTATCCTATCTACCGAAATAACCCTAAAAACGTCCAATTTTTATTCACAACAGTTATTTTCTTTTCCTTTTGTTAGTGATTAAATTCGATGGTCAATATGGTGTTTGTTAAATTAAAATTATCTTATCTTTCTTGGGAAAACAAAAGAGAACAAAAGCAAAACGTTTTGATTTTTTTTTTGATTTTGTACAAATGTTTTATTGATATATTTTTCATATTTGTTGATAAAAAAGAATTATATCAAAATATTTCACGTTCTCAACGTTGTCGGATATTTTCTTGTTATTTCGTTTATGATTTTTTTTTTTTTTTTGTTACGTTTTGTTTTGTCTCAGTTTTTCGCAGAGAACGTTCAATCAACATCAAGAGGATGAAAACAGTCTCTAGACATTTCTTTCAATTTTTCATTCGACCATTCTCTCTTGTGTGTCCTCGATGACGATATTTGCGCGTTACCGTCTACGAAACATTCTCGTTACGTTATTGAACGTATGTTGCCAAACGCATAGCGTCGCCTTCAGTACGAAGTAGTAATCGTAAAAAGTACGATAAAATTGTCGTTTCTACGACACGAAGTCGAAGGGGCCAGAAAATATTTGTAGTTTACGTTCATGTCGGAGAGATGGACGTATGTACACGTTCAACTAGCTCCTGGTTATATTCACAAAAATGGATAAGAGAATAATATCGATTACAACTGTATAAAATTTCATTTTCTTACGATCTTGCATATGTATTTATTTTATCGAAGATCAAATGATCAAGAAAACGAAAAATGATGATACTCTATGACAATTGGAATACTTTATTTTCAATTATCATTTAATATAATAATCGTGGAATTAGACAAAAGTATATATTTACAAAATTGTTTCTTAAGATCTTTGTGATGTTTTATTTATGAGATGATAAGAAAAAGAAAAGGAAAGAAGGTGCGTGTTATTTGTAAGAATTTATTTTCGATCATTTGTTAAGTGATCAATGAATTTCGTTTTTCTTATAGACATTTTGTAAGACTGCTGTAAAACTTACAATCATTTAACGTTTTAGCAATAGACACTTCGAATGTGAATTTAGATTTAGATTTCTTTTTGGGGAAGTAAATTTGATTAAAATAATAGTATTATAATTTATTGATATATGATTTCAAAGTTACATGGGAGCTCATAGAAGGTAATAGAGAAAAGAAAGAAATAAAGAAAGGGAAATAGAGAGAAAGAGAGAGAATCTTATTATATCCTTCAGATCGGAAAGTGTAAGAGAATCATTACTTTTGATTCGTCGCGAGGGAATTCGTTGTCGGTCATATTTTACTTCTCAGCCTTAGCTCGAAAGGAGGGCATCGTAAAAAAAGTCATAAAAGGGTTCTTACCATGGTTCAAAGAAATGGACGGTTATTTCTCTGTTTGTGAGATGGTTTTCCATAGATTTGCAGGATGCAACTAACGGAACGGCGTTCAGTCTTTGACCACAGTTCAACGTTGAACGCATCAATGAACCACCACGAATATTCATACGTCAATGATTGAAAAGCCTATTAACGGATTCGACAATTGGAAATCCTCCCATTTCGTATCACTTATTGATATCATAGGATCACAAGGATTTGAAATCTATTTGATCTCTAATACTATTTCATGTTGCCTTGAACGTGATCCTATACCGTTGCTAAATTGATGAACACGTATACTTACTGAACACTTGAATCAGTCATATGTCAAAGCAATTAATTCGTATTTTAAGACTTTTTGAAAGAATTTGATTATTGTAGTATTCGATGTATTTTTAATTTTTTGAAAATTAAAGTAAATGTATTTTATAATTAGCTGATTTATATCAAGTTAGAAAAATCCAGTTTTTCTTTATTAGTATAAAAAATGTTTACACTTTTCTTTGCATAACAGATTATTATACATTTCTTAAATAATTTGTATTATTTAGGTTCGAAGTTAATTCGCCAATTTAATTGGTGACATCGTACAAATATAAATAGAAAAAAACTCGTTATAAATATGATACAATGATCTAAAATAGATAAAATTAAGAGATGTTCTAGGGTTGTTAATCAATTCGTAAAAACGATCGGTAAGGTGTCCGATAGAAGTCCCTTTATAGTTCTAATCGAACAAAAAATTCGTAGTGGATAGTAGGAAGAAGAAGACCGGGTTGAAAAAAGTTCTTTTCTTGGTTCTACGTGTTACACTTTTGCACCTGAGAGAAAAAAGTGTGAACGATGGTGAATTCGCGTGTCTGCGTTCTTTACCTTCTACTATAAAATGAACGGGATAAAGAACGGCTTTCATAGAGATAGCTGCCTCGGATCGGAGAAAAAACAAGATTCATAGTTTCTTTAGAAGAGTTTTCTAATAAATTTACTATATGAATGTTATAGGTCGTTAAAACTCGTTTGTTACGAGCTTGGACGTAAATATAATTAGGAGAAAAATTAATCTTGATTTCATTTTTATTTCATTTCATTCTTTTATCGATCTTCAAATACAAATAATATAAATATAAATAATATAAATATAAATATAAATATAAATATAAATATAAATATAAATATAATTGTAATTATAACTAACATACAGAATATTTGCACGTCAAGTGCATTCATTGGCGAGATATTTGCTTGGTTGATTTGTCGCACGAAGGAAATAATCGCTCATCCGAAGGATCCTAAAGGGAATGGTTAAACCTTAAATTTATGTACAGGGTGTCTTAAGGAAAAGTGTCTACTTAAATTATTATGATATCTAGTCATTTTTTTTAAAGAAACTTTTCTGAATACTTTTTGTCATAAATTTACAAACTTCGTAGTTAACCTCCTAAGAGGGTTGTTGTTTTCTTTTAACCGAATTAACATTTTATTGTACCTGAAACTTCAACGCTGACTTTCTTGGAAACTACTAAATCAAATGAGAAAATAAAAAAAAAAAAAAATAAATAAAGAAAATTACCATTATAAAGAAAATTAAAATACTTTTCAAATAGTATACTACTTAAAACTCTTATTACCAATTAAGATTTTTGATGGGGTTGAAACCCCGTTTAACGAATTAATCAAAAATAACTTCAAATGAAGACTTGTTATCCACTTTCCTTTTCTTAACATTTTGGGAATAAAATTATATAATATTAGATTTGGTAATAATTCAGTTGAACATTTTTGATTAGGACACCCTGTATGTAGATGATCGTGAGAGAGAGAGAGAGAGAGAGAGAGAGAAGGAGAAGGAGGAGAAGGAGGGAAGTGTAGAGATGAGATCTCTTGGAGATCGCGAAGGATTGTAGGAATGTCCAGGATTCTCCTACCAATAATCCAACACGAGAATCTAGGGGAAGGATAAGGGAGAAGGACCGAAGCTCGCGTTGCTATAGCTGTGATTAGATTAGATTGCACCGCTAGCCAGTTGCAACGTCGCACTGCCTATCTGGTTTATCGAGTGTATAATCTGACCTAGGAAACGGGATCGGTAATTTGGCAAGTGAAAATAGTTATGTAGAACTCGCATAATATTTCTTTAAGAAATTCATTGAAAAATTTTCTTGACGTGAAAATATTTTCGATTAGATTACTTATTATATAAGAATCTACAAGTTAACTTATCAAATTATAAAAGATAGAATATAAATTGATACGTGTCGATTGTCTCAAAGAACTTTTATATGTTTTCTTATAGACACATCATAATTATAAAATTAAATGTAAAAATGATATAATAATGCTGGGTGATTCCTACGATCCTGTTAAAAGAACAAACGTTTGTCATAGGTAACTCACGAGGTAATCAATGTATTAATAAATTTTTTCTTTTAATTAATAACAAATTTTGAATAATAACAAAAAAATAATGTGCAGTTCGTTTAGTAATCCAAGAACGTGGGAATTCAAGTTAATGGAAGAAATACGCGTGGAAATCGCAACGGGACGATTAGAATTAGAATTCTAAGGCATGCACCATTAGGCATTTGTTGCCTTACGAGAGTATTTCAAGATGCAAGATAGAGAAGAAAGAGAGAGAGAGAGAGAGAGAGAGAGAGAGAGAGAGAGAGAGAGAGAGAGAAATCCTGGAAGTTGTCGTGGGTTTTCGCGATGTGTACGTGTTTGGAATTATATGAAGGAAAATTCGCATGGTTCTTTCTTTTTTACTTTCTCGTTCTTACGCGAACTTCGTATTATGTCTTTTTCTTTTATTTTATTTCTTTTTTTTTCTAGGAAGAGAAAAGTGTATATGTACTTCATTAAGCTCTTTCCCGTGATTATACTTTATAATGATAATGTCTTGAAAATAATTGTAAAATTATACACCATGAGATATTTTGTTAAAAAAATAGCTTTTGTTATTTTATAAAAATAAAAGGAAAATATATTGAATCTATAATTGAAAATTTTATTTTTGCAAAATGAACGTATATTCACGTGCGTCGAATTAAAAATAAATTTCTTCCAAGTAATATCAAAATTCTCAATGTAGGTCATCAAAAATTTCTTTATCATACTGTCTGCTTATAAGAAACATAATTTTCCAGATAAAATAACAATGTTAAAAGAATAGGGTCGAAAAACTATTCAACCCACTTTGGTATTATAAACACAGGTAAAATTGATAAGAATTTAATTAGGTAGAAAATTTAATACCACCACAAGGTTAAATAAAGTTCAAGTTTTCGGGTTGGTCTCGATAGGCGCTCTATTCCATTCGCTTTTGAGGATCTTCTCTCCCTTTACCCCTTTATTCGTAGGGAATATTCCCAGGAGGGGAAACGAAAAGGAAGGAAGGTAGGAAGGAAGGAAGGAAGGAAGGTATAGGTAGCAGCGCGTTTTAGAAGTCTGAAGCTTCTCTTGGTAGTAGTAGTAGTAGTAGTAGTAGTAGTAGTAGTAGTTCTATGTACTTGCGTTATTCCTCGGGAAACGAACCACCGGCCGCCTTTCCACGTTTCCAACCTCGTTCCTTTTCGTTCCTCTCTTTCTCTATTATGTAAATGGTAATACATTACGTTGTCACAGAGGGTGTGAAAGCTATCCAAAGTAGGGGTGTATATACGGCATATGTACGACTACACCAACACAACTACTAACGATTTTCCCTACCTTTACTCTTTTCATCTCGTTTATCTTATAACAACCTAAGTCAGAATATAGTCGAATCTTCCTGTAAGTAGAATAGATCAATAATCGATAATCGGAAATAGTTGAATGAATAAAGATATTATAGCTAGCTAAAGTTCTCATAAATTTTACGATACTTTCTAGAAATGATTTGTCCGCGTTTAAATGTTAATGCAGATATTATTATATTAGGTGGGTTGAAAAGTTTTGAATCTAACGTAAAAATCATTGGTTTTTTCTTTTTCCCATAAAAGTCACTTTTATTTTGGGAGGGTTAAGTTTCGGAGGGAAGGGGTTGACGCTACTCGAAAATTTCGTTAATAAAAAATGTTTATTTTTAATTATTAATAATTAAAAGAAAAAGAATAAAGAACAAATTCAAAGCAGTATTCGAATATTTCCAACCCCCCTCTAGTGACACGCCAGTAATTAGTGAAATTAAAATAACGCGTTTGTTATTTATTATATGAAAGATATATTATAAATAATAGGTCTATCAGTATTCTACATAAGCGTTAAATGAACGTTGTAGGGTGCTCCTTCAGTGTGTCTTGATACGTAAGAAAGAAAGTTATCAGTAATCGAGTTCTCTTCTACTCCATTTCACGTTTACCCAAAATGTACTGTTAGGCGATTAATCAGACAAAAACTGCTTCTTCTGCCGTTTACGCGCTTGAAGTTTCTCTCTCGAAGAGCTTTCTCGTAGAGCTTTTCGAGGGTTCGATAACGAGGAAACGACGAGGACTATGACGACGACGACGACGACGACGACGACGACGAAGACGACGGTCGAGAAATAATCGTCGGTGGTTGGTGCTACTTGGTGAATGGTGGATACGGGGGTGGTTAATAGAAGAGGGAAAGCAAATGAGTGAATGAGTTTAAGTGAGGAAGTGAGCAAGAAAGTGAGGGAGTGAAAGGGTATAGGCTGCTGAGGGGGATTAAGTTGAGCTCAGCAAACCTTTATAATTAGAGCGTGATTAATTTTCAATGTTTTTTCAAGTTCGGTACGGTTTAACGAGTAGTACGATTATATAACCCTCGTGTTTCACAGTGTTACCGTTTGTTCTTTCCACAATGGTTTATTCAATTTGTCGACAAGAAAAAACGAAGTATCCTTTTAATCTTCCTTTCTTTGTTTATTTTTTTGGTTCATTTTTCGTTTTCAACGACAGAGAAGGAACTTATCTATCGATCGTAATCAGATAAAATGGTTCATCTATAGGAAGTTAAATCGTCATTGTATGTCTATGTGTTCAAATCGTAATAATAATCGTATGGCAAAGAGAAGACCCTCAATCAAATTTCATCTTTTATCTTTGCACAGTTACGTGGTTTATCGTCCGAGTTATATTTCCAACCTTCTATATCCAGGTGTGTATAGGTTAGTATTTAACTCACTTAAACACGAAACAGAGAAGGAATAGATTTGGTTGCATCGAATTGTTAAAGACAAGGAGAATACAGATAGGGTCGAAGGGAATCTCTTACTTAGCTTTGCTCTTAGCTTTAATGCTTTCCACATTCCATGTGTAATTGTTGTATTAAGCTATGAGAACACATAAGCTTTAGTTATGGTTAGTATATACTCCTTATCTCTCTCTCTCTCTCTCTCTTTATATACAGTGGGGTATAAAAGTATTCATACAGTAAGTATGAGAAAAGAAAAAGATTTATATTTTATACAATATAAATGTTTATAATGATATTAAATTTTTAATAAAGCCACGTTATTGATTTATAATATAAATGTAATAGTGTGTGTGTGTGTGTGTGTGTATAATAATTATAAAAAAAAGAAAACAATGGGAAAGGTATGATTAAATATTCGTGTTGTCTTAGAAAAGTCTTAATTCGTTGAATTCATTGTCTGTTTTATAAAAATTTTTTTTGAAAAAAAAGAATGATTAAAAAATGCAAATTAAAAATGAATTAATGAAATAAAATAAAAAAATAAAAATATTAAGAAGCAGCCATTGGTTAACGGGAAAGAATTAAACGAACAATGAACAAGGTAGTGGTATTTCATTTGAAGAGGACAACGTGCGACGATTTTGGACGATTTGCGAGAAACTCGAAACGAGCACGACCTCTAACCAAGTTTCTGTCTTTTTCTTGGAGAACAAAGGGCAATGCTTAGTGGTGGTGGTGGTGGTGGTGGTCTTTCCAAAGTCGACCGAGAGAGAAAAAGAACTCGAGAAAAAATGGAAAAAAAAAGAGAAAAAAAAGGAGAAAAAGAGTATACTGTTCTTCCGCTGCTAAGCACCACGACTGCACGTCCATTTAAATGACAAGTGCACATAAAATGGCACTGCCAGCGTTTCTTTCGGACTCGTTCGCGAACAATATACCACGTTAAGGGTCGACTAATTTAAAGAGGATTTTTATAAAGTGCCGAAAACCCGCTAAAGATTTTTTTCTTATTTTTAGCACAATTATTTAAGAATACGAAATCTAGAAAAATGTGTTCTTATTTTCCCTTGGGTAAAAGTTAGCTCATGCTAACGGGAACAATAGAAGAATTTGTATTATAGGGAGGGAGGGAAATAAAAATAAAAGATAAGCGAATTAATAACAAATTGCGATAAACAACGAACAAATTATTTTTAAATATGCGCGCTTGCTCAAACAAATCATTTTGTAAAAATTAATTAAATAACATAATGAATATTTTGAAAAACAAATTTCATTCACGATTCATCGAGTTCTTCTTTCTTCTATTATCAAAGGGAAAATATTCAAAGAGATCAGTTGACAAGAAAGTTAGCGACATGATGTAAAAGAAGAAAAAGACAATGAATAAAAGAAAGAGAACAACGTTCTCTAGTTTTTAATATAATATACTAATGACTTATACTAGAAAAGAGAGTGTCGAAAACAATGAAGTAGAAGGTAGATAGGGAAAAGGGTTGAGTTGGAAGGTGGGTAGAAATTAGAGGGGGGAATCTTGCGGCGCAAAAGAAATGAACTTCCAAGGCAACATTGTTGCTTTCCGGTTGGCTGACATAGACTATTGCCAGTTTCAAAGAAAGAACCTGTATCGCGAGAGACTTCCTTCTCATATTTTGTTCTGTCTTTTTTTCTTTCATCCTCATCCTTACTCTCTTCCCTCTTTTTAGTTTGCTTCTCAGTTTTCTTCTCAGTTTTCTTCTCGTCCCGTAGATTGCGGTCTTATAAAATTACGCGGAACAACTCCTTGTTGGGGGAAACTAGTTCTTTCTCTCTTCTACTATTTCTTCTAAGGAAAAGGACCGCTTTGTCCTTTTTAATAACGGCATCGGGGAGGAGCAATGAGCTCGAGTGCATCCAGAAACTACGAAATTTCTGTTCTCGCTAAAGAGACCCGGAGGCGCCCACGGTTTCTTTCCTTTTTTAATTTTTTTTTTCTTTTTTTCTTTTAACAATTTCTCTCTCTCTCTCTCTCTCTTATTCACTCACTTACTCACTCACTCACTCACTTGCTCTTTCTCGTGTTCACCAATTTCCGTCGAAACGTTCTCTCGGGTTTTACGAAAAGTTCAAGCGCGTTCAATTTCTTCATTCCTTGGTCGATTATGCGCACGTAACGGCAACGTGTGTGGCTCGTGCCGTACGGTTAAGTATGAAGAATTGAACATTATATATTATCATCATTTTTTCTTTCTTCACTTCATTTTATATTTTGCATAATAATAAAAATGTCTTTTTTGTTGAATTTGTTTTCTTTTTTCTTATTTCCGTTAAAAAGTCTAAGAATCGTTAATCAAGGAGGATGAACCATTGAAATTATAATCCTAGAAAGAAGAAGAAAAAAAAATTGGTCTTATATATATAGAAAGAGAGAGAGAGAGAGAGAGAGAGAGAAAAGATAGATGAAGAAGAAGACTTTTTGATAAAAACGATGAACTATTCGGTTCAGAAAGAAGAAAAGCTTGGGGGATAGTAATCATGCGACGAAACGATGAAAGCAACGTAGCTCGAATGAGAAAGGGCTCTCTTAAACTGTACCTACCAACCGTTCGTTAATTTTACCGCGTCAATTAATTTCCTCGCGGGCGTTGGCTTCGATCCCAGAGAAAACGTTTTAAGAGCCGACTTAAGGCCCTTTCCATGCACAAGGCCGGAATATACAAGAAGAGAATCATCGCTTTTACAAGCCTCCGTGCAAACTAGGGTCTGTGTGTTTTACTCCCTTTAGTCAGGAATAGGACGTTCTAGAATGCCAGACTAGCTTAACGTTTGATGCAGAAAGTAGAGAGAGAGAGAGAGAGAGAGAGAGAGAGAGAGAGAGAGAGAGAGAGCAAGAGAGAGAGGAAGAGAGGGAGAGAATGAATGAGAGCTGTGCAACACCAATACAAGCGAAGATTTCTCGTTTCTCAGCGAGTGAGTTTAATATTCGTGCGCTGCGGTTCTTGATAACAGCAGCGCACGCTTATCCTCTTTCATCTTGGTCTACCTACCTACCTACCTACCTACCTACCTACCTACCTGCATATCTACATTTCCTTTTTTTTCTCTCCCTCTTTCTCTCTCTCTCTCTTATTTCTCTTAAACTTCTCGATTTTACTTGGCGTTATATTTTTCGTGTACACAATTATTAATAACTGTACTAGAAAATGAATGAAAAGTTCAGAAATGGAAACCTTAAGATATTTCCCCTGTGTTTACAGATAACACAAATGTACGTAAAGGGTAAATCTTGGTTATCTATCTTTTCGAGCTTCTGCTTTTAGGTAATTATCGACATAGCAAGAACTTAATCACCGTTGAATAGCCGTTCAGTAAGGAACTCTGGATTCTAGTCTACGAATAACGAATTAGACCGATCTCTCTCTCTCTCTCTCTCTCTCCCTCGGACTGGATATTCTGAATTCAAGGATTCAGATATGTAGCCTCTTGCTTCGAGATTACCTACTCGTTGCGTTGCACTTGTCCCTCTGTTCCTAGCCCTTGTTAACGTACGTCGAGTGCGTTACT
The DNA here is from genome assembly GCF_049000335.1 of Polistes dominula. Taxonomy (NCBI): domain Eukaryota; kingdom Metazoa; phylum Arthropoda; class Insecta; order Hymenoptera; family Vespidae; genus Polistes; species Polistes dominula. The sequence continues at coordinate 2,829,419 of NW_028301040.1, forward strand.
GAAACATTCCTCCTCGTTCGAGTGATCATCACCACTTCAATACTCTTGATGCTTATGAAGAGGATTTCTCTGAAATTTTGAAAGAATCGTATTTGTTAATCGAATTATTTCCTCTTTCTGTGATTCTTTCTATTATTAAAATGGTTGTTAAGAAAAAAAAGGAATAATTGTCGTTTTTATTTTTATTATGGATCATCGCGGTGAATTTTAGAAAAATGGGATGGATTATTTTACAATTTAAAACGTTAAATTTATGATTCGAATTATATTTTAGTTTATTAAGGGGGGGGGGTTCATCTTAAATTAAAATATCTGATTCTACTATTCTTGTGTCTTGCAGATAAGAAAATAAGATCATCATTATTATTATTTTTATTTTTGATCAACGGTGAATTTTAGAAAAGGGATTATTTTGCGATCGAACAGGTGTCCAAGTAAAGAATTAATTGATTTCAGTTTTTTAAATAACTTCAATAAATTAGAATTGTTTTTTTTTGTTCTTTCCACTATTCTTATTTCTTTCGGATGAAAATAAAAGATGAATGAACTCTTTTGGAAAAATCGTGGACCCCAACACAATTGGCGGGAACAATCGATCTTAACCATTTTTGTATTATCTTCTTATATCTTCTCGAATATCGAAAGTCGTCGATTTGATTCTTTCCTTTGTGCTTCCTTTGGAGATAAAACGGTATTACGACTGTTACTCTTACAGGCTTTTAGTCCGATCTCGAGCAGTATTCTCTCGAAATTGGAGATCTTCAAAATTGCCGAACGCCTTTATCGTGATCTTAAGACTCCTAAGTTTTAAAGCCTTCGAAGTATAAGAAAGATCTAGGTCGAAAGGATAAAATCGAAAAAGTTGACCCTTCACCTTGTGACCTCGTAACGATCTATAATCTTCATATAAGGTTTTGTAATAGAAATAAAACAATCACATTTAAATAAACTATTATAAAAAAAAGTAAAAGATAATTGACGTTAGATCGATCGAGAATAAATAAAAGTTCTCGTGATTAAATATACTTAGAAGAAAAAAAATATCATGTGGACAGATTACACGTGTAAGAAGTAAAACCTTCGAAAAGATAAGTTTAAGGGGAAAGAGACGAATGCAGAATATCAGGTGTAGGATAATTGTAGGGTTGTAATTCTTTAAATATTATTAATACAATATTGTTACCACTTTCAAAATATATTTTACGTTATATTAACATATAATACATAGCATATTACACAGTAGACAAGTTCTCAATTTGAAGAAATTCCGAAAAGTAGTGAGGTTTTTTCCGAAAAGTAGTGAGGTGTTTCATTTTTTTTCAGATCACTCCCTATTCTAAAGAAGTTGTCACTTCAATAATCATTCGATATTATTTTTCTCCTAATTATTCAGATAAGTCTCTTAGAAGTTCTGTTAAAAAGAAAAAACAGCATATTCGATAAACGAAAAATCGTGATTAGCTGTATTTTAGCGTAATATTATATTAGGACAACTAAGCAGGGGTAGACTGCGCCAAATTGGTGTTTCTCGCTGCAGTCACTGCGGCAAACAGTTACTTTTCCGTTGAACGAGAAACTAGGCGTCCTGGTGTGGGCGTTCTTACGAAGAACACCACGAAAAATGATACGAAAGGACACGAAATTGCCGAGTGTGCTTTGGCCTTCGGGTGCAATCAGCACCCTTGCCTGATACCTGTCTGCGTGCACGGCTTTCCAACTTTGTCGGAATCTCTAGTTCGACCTTGACCCCGACCTTTCGTTAGCTCGACCAATCGATTATCCTTCCGCAATGTATATACACTTATAGAAAATGTCTTGGAAGTATTTTAAAATTTATTTTTCAAAGAAAATATCAAACAAGGATGCGAGATCGAAGAACAACGTTGACACGTTTAACATTCTTACCATAGAAAACCAAACCCATCTCTTTCTCTTTTACCTTCTCATGGAATCTTGTTACGAAAATAATCGCAGAGTCCCGTGATCGTTTCTTCATGCACGTACAACGAACGGTTGATGTAACGTTCGAGAAAATCGATAAAGCTCAACAAAGGCTCGAACTTTCGTGCTCGCGAGGCGTACCATGTTCCTAGCGTGTTTCTCTTACAACGTCAGACGATTTTGATGACTAGATGCACGTACACGTGTACAGGGTGTCTCATTCGAAACGTTAAATTTATTTATTTTACATCTTTGGAGCAAATTTCTGACGTCTTACTTTATTTCCTTTCATGGGGTTAGTGAGGAGACATATTTGTATTGTATATTTGTTCTAATAAATTATATCCTTTTATTTGGATAATAATGTAATGATTTAACTATTCTTAATATGTGGATCTTTCAAGGTTATCCGTGCTTTTTAAATTCTAGAAACGATTTACTCTGTTTAAATATGAACCACACGATTCATCCTGCACAGTAAGCATATTTTATCTTGAAAATTCGAACAAACGTGTCCAGATATTTTGAAATTAGGTATATTCATTAGATAATATTTCAAGAAAACTTGGACATTCTTTTTTTCTTTTCCTTATTTTACCAACCGAAATAAAAATGACAAATAAGTTTAAGGAAAGTTTTCAATGACAGAAATTGTCAGAAGATTTTCCTCGAACGACGCGCTACACAATTTCATGAGAAATTTAACTTTTGTGCGAAGTTGGTTGGTTGGTTGGTTGGTTGGTGGTTCGGTTAGAAGATAGAGAAACCATTGGACTTTTCAACGTTTCTGCCGTTGACGTTTAAGAGAAACGACGCTGGCAATCCTTCGAGATATCCTTTTCCCTTTTACGCTAGTTCGTTTTTGCGAGAGGATGAGAGAAAGTATTTATCCCCCATTTCCTTTTCCTCCCTTCTATATGCGCTTTAGGTAGATGGATTTTTGTTGGATGCCTTGCGATCCTTTGTACAATACAACACAACACAACCATTTTCCTTTTCTTTTTTTCTGTTCATCAATGTTACATTTTGTTTCTTTTCTATTTCTTTTTTATTTTTTTTTTTTAAATCAGCATTTTAAGAGACACTCTGATCAACGAAATTTCTCACGTTAGAGGGAAATTCAAATGAACTTCCGTAGAAAATGAACATTATCAAACACCGAACGAGACATGTTCGACGTGCGTTTGGCTATTTTCAATCGTTACGAGATGAAAGAAGAGGAAGAGGAGAAGGAGGAGGTGATAAAAGAGGAAGGGGGGGGGGAAAGACAAGGGGGTGGCATTCGACGAGTTGCGTGTCACTCTGGAAAATGCTGACACGCGAGCAGTGTTCGGGGGTTCTATTCAAACTATTGCTAACTTTGTTACTGCGTCGAGTCATTTTAATCGGCAACAGCTTTATTCGCATTTTTGGCCAGGAAATCGAAAGGGGAGAGTCCCATTGTTGCTACTACTACGTTCACGACTGACCATTCTATTTTTTAAATCTGCAAAAAAAAAACAAATATACAACAACAAATATATTCCACTTTTATATAGTATTAGGGAAGTTTCAAAAAGTTCGACGGAACGCGTTCGTGCATTTCGTGAACGCAGAGAGGTGTTTAGTTACCATACATTTTTTAGTTACCATAAGCAACTCGTCTCATTTCTTCAAATTGAGAACTTGCTTACTGTGTAATATGTTATGTATTATATGTCAATAAAACGTAAAATAATTTTTGAATGTGGTAAAAATATTATAATAATAATATTATAACAAATAAACCCTACAATTATCCTACTCCTGATATTCTGCAGTCGTCTCACTCTCTCGAAACTTAGTTTTTTGAAGGTTTCATTTCTAACACGTGTGATCTGAACACATGATATTTTTTTTTCAAATCACTCCCATTCTAAAGAAGTTTTCACTTCAAAAATAGGAACCTAAGAACAAATTGTTTCCATTTTTAAAATGGTATAACGTATATGTTAAAAAGAATAATCGAATATAGTTGGATGATAGATCTAAAAAGTTTTGATTTCATTGAACAGTATCGAGAAGAATTTAGGAAAATCGTTGGAAAAGAAGGGAAAAATATCGTATCGTATGGTTGTGTGTATTAGGTAGGTAGGAGGTAATACAGTAACCAAACGTCGTCAATAGCATGCGTCGATGAATTTGTGCTCGACGTAGCGGAAGTATCGAGAATTTTTCGAATGGTCGAAAAAAGCTTCTCGTCGGACGAGTAGGCGCATTGTGTTACGGTGAAATGCCATGGAATCCATCATGGATATAGCGTTATTATGTGAAAATATCCTCTTTCTCTTTTTTTCCCTTCTTTTTTAGCCCTCCTCCTTCCGTCCCTTCTGACTAAGCGCTGGAAAAAAGGATAAGCCGCGTGCCACGTTTCCTCTTCCTTCGTCCTTCCCTTTCCTATACATACCCTTACCCTTTTCCCCTTCTTTTTCGTTCTACGTCACCGTCGTCGTCGTCACCGTCACCGTCGACGTCGTCGTCGTCGTCGTCATCGTCGTCGTACGTCGAATCCCTCTCGTTGACGACGAGTGAAACGAGATAAAAAGTTTCGCTTTCAGGAATTCTAGAAACTAGGGGGTAGTGGGGTGGGTGGAACGGGGCAAGGAAATTCGTCCGATGGAAAAAATGCGCATCCCTATGCTTTCGTCAGTTTTGTTACGCTCGCTGAACGCTATCGAATTTTAGGGCGTTGCTAACACCCTATTTCTCTTCTTTCCTTTTTTTTTCTCTTCCCAAACCCACCCCTGTCCCCTCTCTGTGAATGTATGTGTGTATGTGTTTCTTTTTTTATTTTATTTCTCTCTCTCTTTTTTTCACTATCCTCTTTTTTTTTATATTCCCCCCTAAACCTTGCGTTATATGCTTATCTTTTCTCTCTCTGGTACCCCTATGCCACCCCCTTTTCCCTTCTACCTCACTCTAACTCATTCCCTTTCGCTCTTTTTTCGTTTTGATGTGGAAAACCGCGTCGGTGGTTGCTGGACGAGTTGCGATTTTATCGAATTGGATGTGGTGGTTGTTTATCGTTGGATATCCCATACGTCGCGTCGTTAAGTTCTTTTTCAAGATTGGTACATATTATTAATTTTATTTTTTTCTTTAAATTCATTTGACATAATACATAGTATAAAAAATAGCTGAATGATTTCAAATGTATTTTATATTTAAAATTAATAGAAATATATTTTCGATCAATTGATTTATTTAAATAATAGATAAAAACGTTAGAATAGAATAAAATTGTCATTTAAATATGATGAAATTATATACTCGAGACAAATATATATATATGTGGAATAAAAATAAATAACAAAATTTATACACGAAAAAGTGGATAAAGTTGGATAGGTTTGGACGGGGGATGAGTAAAAAGGAAATTGATTTGTCGTGTTATGTAAATGGTATTATCTACTTAAGCCGAATCGAAAAGGAAAAAGCGAGAGAGTAGGGCATTATAGATTGAAGATTTGGTCGAATACGCGTTTTAAATCGATTTGCTTCGCATGCATGCATAGATGCTATGGGGTAAGCACATTGCTTTCTTCCTTCCTTCCTTCCTACCTTCCTACCTCCCTACCTACCCTTCCCTTATCTTCCCTTCTCGTCCCTTTTTACTTCGTATTCGCATATAAGTAAGTAGTTTAATCGTTGAAATCGTCTCGACGATATAAAAAATTCTCTATGTAAGAGTTTCGAAATAATTTCTTTGGTAAGGTGCACGATAACGTGGATTAACTTTTCAACCTTATTCGCGTGAACTTTCTTTCTCATTTTAACGAAAAGAAAAAAAAAAGAGAAAAGAAAAATTCTTTTTTCATTTTTTTACCGGTTTCATGTTGCACAGTAAGCGTGATTTCGCACAGCGACTATGACAAAGGGGATGAGAATGAGGACTAGAAGGAGGACGACGACGAGTGGAGGAGAGTAATAACCATTGTCGTAAAGGGAAATAATAATAATTTTTGGTTAAAGCGAATGATAAAGTTTATCATGTTCGAGAATCCGTTGTCAGCATTTCCACGTGCGCGTTTTACACCTAGTTACGGAACGTGCGAAGGAAGCTTTTCCACCTCCTGTGCGTGTTATCGGCGAACCTTCCGCCTCAAACTCTCGCGTCTAGGAGTCTCGAAAAGTTATCCGAAGGTAATGGCGGAGATAAGTCTTGTTGGCTGGAGAATCGTGAGAGACGGGGGGAGGGAAAAAGGGAGGATGAGTCAAAGGGGGAAGAACGTTCAACCCTTTGGATGATCGAAACTTTCTACCCAGTGTGTAAGCTTCGAATCCAGTCATGCTGAAAAACATACTCTTTCTTCGAACGCAATTCTTTTTTCTTTTTTATCTTTTATCATTTTTTATTATTAAGAAAAAAGTGCAATCTTAGTTGTCGTCGTGATTATTGTTGCTATTGTTGTTGTTGTTGTTGTTGTTGGGGTAGAAAAGGGGTAGAAAACATTTTCTCGAGTCCCATCACTCATTTCCTCTTTTGTCATGCATCAACAAGTGACACGGACTCGAAGGAAAGTGCTTTTCGATCGAAGTGAGATAAGTACGAGATAAGAATAGTGGGGTATAATAATGGTTAAAAAGGGATCGTTTTACGGCTTTTATTAAAATCTGTCGATTCTTTTTTCCCCCGTCTAGTTTTTTCTTTTTATTTCTTTTAAGTCGCATTTTCTATATAACGGGCTTATTTTCTCATTTATTTTTCCTTCAAAGCAACTCGTTTGTAAAAGCATCTTTATTTGATTATAAACAGACGTATATATAATTTTTATTCGATCGATCATTGATAGATCTCTTCTTTAGAGCTCGTCAATAAAAATTTTACGCGAAAAGTACCTTTCGCGTATTTACTTGCAACGTGGGAAACGTGGCATATGTATGCACTATGCATCGATGAAACTACCCGACAAAGTAGAGAAAAAGAGAAGGAAAAAGGGTCAAAAAGAAAGAGAGAGAGAGAGAGAAAGAGAGAAGTTGGGAAGAAAGGGCTAACGTACGAGAAGCTAATAAAGTTGCGTGGTGAGTGTTGGCGTGTCGGTAGCGTGCTACGGTAAAATCAAATAAACTTGCTCGTCCGGTTGTTTCAATAAGAAAGACATTCTATGAATATCTAATTAAAATTTGATCACGGACTTTTGCGACCGACCGTATAATCAAAAACGTGATCGCGAGAAATGTCGAGAAACAAACTTGGAATGATGATATTGAATACGAAAACGTGTTTGGTATATTACATTCGCATTTAGACGAATATAATAAATATAATAGACGATCGAAGGAGACAGAAGTTATTAGGGTATCGCAAAGGAGAAACGATCATTGGTGATTATCATTCTATTAATTTAAAGGCTTGGCTAGTGTAGACGGTAAACGTTAGGTAAACGCCAGTCCACATAGTCCATTCTAGCGGTTAGGTAAGTCTGCCATGGGTAAATTCTGTTAGATTAATCGCAATAGGAGGAAGAAGAGGAGGAGGAGGAGAAGATGAAGGAGAAGGGAGAGGAAGGGGTATCAGGTATTTACAGCAGGATAGTTTGTAGATGAGAACTACGGAAGCCAGAAGAGAGAAGGAGAGATAGAAGGAGAGAGAGGATGGATGGATAAGTTACAGGACGACAGAGTCATGCGTATCTCGCACGCGGACCGTGTGCACGGAACGCGTGTGGCCGGCCATACCAGCTTTATCGGCGTCAGCTTTTGGTTAGGCGTCGAGCCAGACCGAGTTTGCTGTATTGAGCTTGCTTTGCTAGTGCGACGAGTAGTTATAGTAACTAGTACGAGAGTGAAATAGAGAGAAAGAGACCTTTACTCACGTAGTCTCTCTCTCTTTCTCTCTCTCTCTCTCTCTCCCTCCGACTCTTAGTTGGTAGATTCGAGCTCCTTCCTTCGGCCTTTAGCAAATGCATACCCTGTAAATTGCCTGGCATTTAATTACCATGAGTAGGCAGACTCTGCACGCTAAAGCCAAGAGAGCTCACCTCATCCTCCCCTTTACTCTTCCTCCTTCACCTTTTCCTCTTCCTTCTTCTTCTTCTTCTTCCTCTCTTCTTCTTCCTCTCTTCTTCTTCCTCTCTTCATCTTCCTTGTCTTTCTTCCTACTGTTAATCCTTCTCTCTTTCTCTCTCACTATTCGTTCCGTTTTCCATGATACACTTTACCAACAGACGACCACTAACACCACCGCTACTACCACTATTATGCTACCTACCCACGATATCTTCCTTCGCGTTTACAGTACCGCTGTGTGCTTCGAAGTACCGCTAAATTAAACACCTGCTTCAGTCAAACAGTGTCTTCTATCTTTACACTGGCCACTCTGCAGATCTTCTACTACTAAACTTGCATTCTACTCTTCTTGTACTTTTTTCTTCTTTTATTTCTTCTTTTTCGTCTACTTTTTCTTATGTTTCTTAGTCTTGTGTTCTTATTCTCCAATGTTTGTTACTCGTTCTCCAAACGGCACGCATTTTTGTCTTCTTGCTTTTTATTGTACTTTTTTTTCTTTTCTCCTCCTCCTCCTTCTCCACCAGTACTCACCCTTTCTCTTTGTCTTAGGTCTCTTTACTACGTTCTCATTTTCTTCCCACCACCCACCTCCCTTCCCCAATCTCCTTCACCTATCTTCTCGCTGTCTTCTATCCTCAGCGCGTTAGGTTCGCTTAATTGGACGGGTACTCACAGAATCTCTTACTTTCTTCTTCTTTTTTTCTTTTATCTTTTTCTTTTCCTATTCCACCAGTGGCACACATTTTGCCAAGGCAACGAAGAAAGATACGGTCGGTGGCTACTCCCCAAAGACTATTTCCAGATGGTATCTTAAGACTTATTCTCTCCAAGTTTTTCTCTAACTGTCGCGGAGAATAGCAGCAAGTTTTTATTAGAGACGATAGTTTTTCTTTTATACTGGTAAGATACTAGTGGTCTACGCATTGTGCATTTTCAAATAGTTTTCTTCTCTCTTTCTTTTTATCTTTCTCTTTTGCTTTTTCATATCGCAATTTTTGTTTTGTTTTTACGAAGCAATAAACGTGTTCGTACGATTTTGTAGGTTAAACGAATTTAACGAATTTAATGAGTTATTTGATCTGAAATACTTTCTCATATATTCACGTTATTATCTTGTCGATTGTATAAAACTTAATTGACACCTGACAATAATTCTTTTATCCTATTTCATTGTCATACTCGATTATATTTTAATATTTTATCGACACGTTGCAATCGGATTTATATCCGAAATTCTTTATCTCTTTCTTCCTCTCTCTCATTCCGAAGTTGTCAGTTTTGAAATTACCATTGATGCAAATTTACTCTCGGTACTCTAACTACTCAAGAATTTTGAACGATTTTTAATTACGAAAGAGTCTTCAATATTTCACGATACAACTTGTAAAGGTTTACATGATTTAACTGTTAATTGCTTTATGTAATACTTTACTCTTTCTATACTCCGTTTATTTAATATACTCTTGACAGTAGTTAGAGAAAAAGAGAGAGAGAGAGAGAGAGAGAGTGATACGATAATGCACATAAAATATAGCGACAACTATAAATTTTGCTAAATGATTTCATCCGTGTAATTTTCCCAGGGACTGATTAACTGTATATAATTTTTTGTTTTGTTGTTGTTGTTGTTGTTGTTGTTGTTGTTGTTGCTGTTGTTGTTGTTGCAAACCAACTCGATTTAAATCTTCGATATTAATAGCGCGTCCATTAACTCTCTCTGTTATGGCCGAAATTCCTCAATTAAGAGTCCTCTGGCAATTTGTTTATGCTATGAAGTGGAGAATAAAGGGTTAGGTTAAGGTGTAAAATAAAACACGTGGTTGAGCCAACCAAAGAAACAATGCCTTTTTTATTGGCTCGTCAGGGAAAAGCCTTGCGGCATAAAAACCCTGGATGTTACTTGATTATACAATAAGAATGCACCACGTGGCGTACCACGAGGGAGAATACCGTCGATGTGAAATAGATATATATTGGAAAGATCTCACCTCTCGCACTCCGCAAATATAGCGATCACAACCTTAAGGGTTGTGATGTTGAATAGGCTCACTTTCACGAGTCTTGAAGATGAGGATATTCTCTTCGTTGTCCTTTGTGAATTCCTAAGCCTCTATAATCTCTCAAGATGTGTAGTCGTAGGCGTCCGGTGAAGAATAGAAAGAATGCCCCTTTGTACGGTCACAGCAGGACGTACGTACTAGGGCGATGAGAAGTGGGGATGCGAGAGGTGGGGGTTGCTAGAGCAACGCTTCGATAGTTACTAACAGTTGATCGATGCTCGCAATGAGTATCGATCTAGAATCCCAATCGATGGAAGTGGATGCGCGCGAATTTCGAATACCGCTAATCACCGTACGATCCTTTTCGGATCGTACATACTCCCCCCGTTGAGCGTGTAACGATCAATAACATTCGTAATACATGGTTTGTGTTGTGCGCTTATTACAATCGATTTTACGATATTTGTGAAACGAGTCACAATTTATGTATTGCTATAGCATATATCGCTTGCAGCACGAGCTGCCTGCCGTCTTCCGTGAATCGCTGTATTATATATCGCTTGCAGCACGAGCTGCTTACCGTCTTCCGTGAATCGCTGTATTATATATCGCTTGCAGCACGAGCTGCTTACCGTCTTCCGTGAATCGCTGGCCAGTCGATTTATCTGTTTTGTACGTACGAGAAAATTATTCATAAGAGATTCAACGCACGAGCGTTAATTATAAAGGATACAACGCAAAAATTAATGATGGTTTAACAATGGACAAATAGTCGTTGCGTTTCGCTTGACAACTCCGTGAACCGTCTTCACGGTGAATACTCGCATTGATAGTGGACAAATAGTTGTCACACTTTTCTTGACGACTCCGTGAATAGTTTTCACGGCTATCTCACGTATAGTTGATTTGTCGATGAGAATGACGGTGGTGTTCCTTTGATTTTATGCTGGGGTTGGGTCCATTTCTAGCGTTTTTTTTTTTTTGGAATGTGTTTCCATGAAGACAATCGATTAGCTGGTGTCTTAATATAATTTTCCTTCCACAATGTCGTAAACGTTCTTTTAATCTAAAAGAAATGTGCAGGCGTTAGTATGGTTGCATCATTTAAATCTGACGATTACGTTACCCTTAACAGGCGTAAACTTAAAATAGCTTCGATTTCGATAACAAATGTGGTCTACTTCTTCGTATGCGAAACGCAGTTCGCTCACGTTTCGTCTAAAATGATGTTTGAAAGATTTGACTGCAATTTCCCCCAGACCTCCTTACCGTCGAGGAGTCAAAAACGTTGTTGAAGGGCATAGAGGGTAGTCTGTATACCGGCGTGAAAGTTTTGTTCATGGAGCTTTCGGATGAGATCGGTGACGTGGTGATGTGAGGGCAATAATATCGGACATTTCTCGTGGAAACTTAAATTTGCGTTCCGAAGTCGACCCCCCACTCGAATTAAACCTTTTTCGTCAAGAATCGGAATTAACGCGGCGAGCCTTGCGCTCTTGACTCCCCCCGCTGTTTTCAACCTTTCTCTTTCGGCGTGACATTGTAAGTCTTGCACGATTTTAAAAACGCGTCGTTCCGTTTGTTATTTCTGCGGTAGACAATTCTCCCTTATATGAGTTAGTTTTAAGCCATCGTCAGCATCGAGTTACAATTTTTAATCATCGCGTGAGTGTCAATGCTCTGCATAATTCTAAACGTGGTACAGTGGTGTCCTTAAGAGGAGCCACGCGACTTTTAGCGCAAAGTAGACGTACGCGTGTGTTACCGAATTTATGTCGCGATCTTACATATAAGCAGCCTCCGTAACCAGATTGACTCGCGTCGCAGAAACCGTGTAATTGGCCGTCGATCGGGTCATCAACGTATAGATCACGGTCTAGTATGTCGGCTCCGAGTGGATAATTCGCGCTTTCATCTTTCGCGAGTTTTTTATGGTTCGTATAACAAGAAAAGGTGTTAAGGTTATTTCGAGTGTCACCGTGTTAAGTTCGAACTCGCGAATCCGTTCGTTATGTCACTAAAATATCTGTTGATATTGGCGATCGTCTGGATGAACTCATGTATGTCGATACATTTCTCGATATCCGCGTTCAATACGTACTGATACGTTCGGAATCGTAACAAGAGTTTTACTACAGTATCTCGACTTGTAGGTTCTACTAACAAAGTGTTGTTGAGAAATACCTCTGATCATTTTTTCGCGGAAGTGTCGAATACGACCCATACCTTAGTTGTCATGCTGACTGATTTAATGACCGCGTGATGGGGAAGATAACAGCCTCCCGTAAGTTCGTCTTTAACATTCAACGTATGTCTTAAATCGATATATTCCCGTATGATCCGTTCATATTCCTTCCTGAGTTCGGTATTCGCGTGTAACTTCTTCGAGAGATTGTGGAATCGGCGTGAGGCTATACTACGTAGGTGGCTGTGATCATGTCCTTCCTCGCGAGAATATACGCACCATGTATTTTCCCGATTCGCATCGTCTCGCATTTTAGACGTAATGAATTTCGCCTTCTAATTTGTTTACTGAATTCGATCGCGCTATATTAGAGACGATGAGTAGCGAAAAGTTCTGCTTATATTTATTGTTTAGCGATTAAATGATTGCCTCGATGACGATCATCGATCAAGTTCTGATCTAGCGTGAGTGGAAACCTAATATGGTATAATCTGTTAGCGTAACTCTCTCGTGATATTTTCGGCAATGAAGTGTGCGGCGACGCATGTATCTAAGAATACCCGAAATTGTTTAAAGGTCCCGTTTCGTTTTTTCTAACACGGTAATTGGCGCTCATAAGGAATTAGTTCGGTACACCGTGCGAATTGACATGAAGGATCGGTGTTAGTCGCGTAGTGATGGGTTCGTTTGAGATGTCGACGCGGTCTCCGTTTTCGCGGGGATGTGGCTCTCCTGTTTCGTGACCTCATGCTCGTCATTGTCTATATGTATCGACGTATGATGGGATCGGCTGCAGATTTGACAATGTGAACTCTTACATGGGTCTCGATGCTTCCGTAAGCAATTTTTACATAGTCCATAACGTTCGACCATCGCCAGTCTGTCTCGTTTCGTCAGGTCATGGTACCGGGGGCATTGGTATAAAAGATGTTTATCTCGTTTGCAAAGAATGCAGTTAATTAAGGTCCGAGTAAGAAATGTACGCGTTATATGTGTCTCCTGTCGCTTTAGTGGCCGTAAAGTCATCGTATCAGTATGTCTACGTTTTGAGTGAGGCTCGTTTCCCGATGTCGATGGAATATTCGACGACGCGACGCTACGGAGTGTGTACTCGTTCACAAAGTCGCAAAGCTGATTCATGGTCGGATAATTATCCGCATCTAACTGTTTGTCCCATTCTTGTCTAAGGTCGCGGGGTAGAATGCGTTCGCCAAGGCGTACCATCAGTGCGTGTGGTACATTGAAAGAAGTAATAGTATCCGAATGGGCCCGCAAGTCACCAGCGAGCCGTGTCATCTCTTCTATTGACATGCCTTTCGGGCGTGGAGTGTCTATGAAGGCGTCAATGGCCCGTGCTAGGAGTATGCGTTGCCGGTCGAAAGTTTTCAACAACATTTCCCACGCATTCTTATAATTCTGCCCGGTCGATGAATATGTCGCGATCGTCTGAAGCGCTCTACCGGTAAGAGACTCGCGGAGGTATATATGTTTTTCTAAATCCGACATGTCGGTACGCGCGTCCACCAGTGTCATGAAACTCCCCTTGAATTGAATCCACTTTCCGATGTCTCCGTCGAATTTCGGGATCTCGATTCGGCGTAATCGTATTTGCTGATCGCGGGTATTTGTAGCACCGTCGTCTCCATGCGAGCCGTTCGCGTTACTAACCGCGGCCGTATCGCCCGAGTCAATTTTGTCTCCGATCGCGAAATATCTCTCTATGATGGGATTCAAACTATCGACTCCTCCTACTTCGCGGATAGCAGTAGCGCACTTTTCATACAATGTTTCGTATTTCTCTACAAGCTGAGTAAGTCGTTCGTAACGCTTTCTTATTTCCTGTTTACTTAAATTCCCTTCTTGAATTAGATTTTCGACGTGTGTTAAACCTGATTCTAAAACTAGCCGTTTTTGTTCGAGCTGTTCGAGCTGTTTTTGCGATGCCATTATGAACCGTTATTAACTATTCTACTCTTCGAAATCTACTCAAATGAATTTGTGATATTATAAAAATTTCCTTTGCACGAGTATATGACCGCGCGTTGGGTTCTTGATCACGCGAGTACGGTCCTGCTGCCGTAAATCGTTGGAGGGGGTGTCCGTTTATTGTCAGTGGTAGCCCGATGGAGGGGGTATGCGATCGTCGCTAGCTGTATGCCGATAGATGGGATGTCCGGCGATGACGTCACGGCGTCTTCGTTCTAGTCGACCGTTCAAACAAAGGAAGGTGGCGTGGCGGTGAAGCCGCCGAAAATCTTATCGTTCTTTGTACGAGAATAAAGCGTTTTCCGAGATGGAGAATAACCTTCGATTATATATAATGTATCCGTTCAAATTTAGAAATTAAGTTCTATAAGTCTTTTCGATGTTAAGATGTGAATTTTACAGAGAAATGAGCGTAATGCATAGATATATAAGAAATTGCGAACTTCTACGGGGTTCGAAGACGCAATTTCCCTTGAGATATATATTAGTAAATGAGGGTGTGTACGCATAGGCGTATGCACGGGTAATTAAAACTACTTATCTCGCTTCTAGATTTTTCGTGATGCTGCCTCCGCTGAACGGTGTAGATGTTCACAAGATGGCGGACTCCCTCGACTTCGTTGTTCTCTAATCGGTTTGCTCGGTGTGGTGATAGTCTACTCGCTGCTTCGTAAATCAGAAGTCGGGAATTCGCACCTTACAGGATTGCACCAAAATGTTATGGCCGAAATTCCTCAATTAAGAGTCCTCTGGCAATTTGTTTATGCTATGAAGTGGAGAATAAAGGGTTAGGTTAAGGTGTAAAATAAAACACGTGGTTGAGCCAACCAAAGAAACAATGCCTTTTTTATTGGCTCGTCAGGGAAAAGCCTTGCGGCATAAAAACCCTGGATGTTACTTGATTATACAATAAGAATGCACCACGTGGCGTACCACGAGGGAGAATACCGTCGATGTGAAATAGATATATATTGGAAAGATCTCACCTCTCGCACTCCGCAAATATAGCGATCACAACCTTAAGGGTTGTGATGTTGAATAGGCTCACTTTCACGAGTCTTGAAGATGAGGATATTCTCTTCGTTGTCCTTTGTGAATTCCTAAGCCTCTATAATCTCTCAAGATGTGTAGTCGTAGGCGTCCGGTGAAGAATAGAAAGAATGCCCCTTTGTACGGTCACAGCAGGACGTACGTACTAGGGCGATGAGAAGTGGGGATGCGAGAGGTGGGGGTTGCTAGAGCAACGCTTCGATAGTTACTAACAGTTGATCGATGCTCGCAATGAGTATCGATCTAGAATCCCAATCGATGGAAGTGGATGCGCGCGAATTTCGAATACCGCTAATCACCGTACGATCCTTTTCGGATCGTACACTCTCATCCCGTTTACCCTACCCGTCTCCCCTTCCCCCTTTCTCCAGCCTCAAAAACGGGGTCGAATCGTATAGCTGCTAATTAAACGCGACTGCATAATGGTTTACTGCTATATTCGTAACCAATGGCGACACCGAGAGTTCCCTCTCGCACAATTCGCGTTTCCCCCTTTTTTTGTGTTTTTATTTTTTTCCCCCCTGTTTACTATTAACTTAGTTTTCATACGTTAACAAAAGGGTCAGCATTTCGTTCGGGTTTACGCCCTCGACAAAATTTCAACTAATTACAAACTGACCAACTTGGAATTAGGAGTGACCCGCCGTTCTCTGGATGCATTATTATTTTCCCTATATCTCGGAATTATTGACTTACACGGTGAAAACGTTGAGTGTAGATGAAATTTACTCGCTGGACGGTAATTACCTGAAGAACGTAACACACGTTTCCATAAATTACTTTTGCAAATTATATTCGATACGGAATTAGAGAATTTTAATATTCAAAAAAAATTTTCCAAAAAAAATCTAATCATACTATCAAGCCTTAGATAAAGAGGAAATTTCGAGGGCAAGACTAGCAACATACTCTCGTTAAAAAAAAAAATTAATCGCTTCCAGAACCAATAAAATAGCCTCTTTAGACTGTTTAGTTAGGGATAACAGGACGAAGTCCTAAGAAGAAGAAGAAGAAGAAGAGAAGAAGAAAATAAAAAAAAATCTTATTATAACGAAAAGTAAATATATTTTATGGTTTTTTCCTTTTTTTTTTGTTATCTCGATCGTATCAGTTCGACAATAATTTATCGTCTAATTCGCATCTCATTAACTTTTATTCTTTCTTAGTAGAAAAAGAAGAAAGGACAGAATAAAGAAAAACAACAAAATTCATTTTTTGTAGCACATACAGTACATTTAGAAAAAACAAGAAATTTGGTTTAGTCGAACATGTCGAGTGACATAAAGTCGATGGGGTGGGGAAGGAGGACGATGCTAGCTAGTCCCGGGATGCGTTTTAATTTATAACCTTTCGCGAGTTTGCAAAGAGGAAAGAGACATTTCGGGTGGCTCTTTGGGGGTGTTTTTGATTTGTTAGCTCCCGCGAGATACTTGACAGGGAAACAGAGAAATAGAGAAAAAGAAAAAGGGAAAATGAAGACAAAGAATGAAATGAAGGGGAGACTGTAGTACGAAAAATAGAAAGAGAAAAAAAGAAAGCAAGAAAGTGAGAGTACAAGAAAGAGAGAAAGAGAGAGAGAAAAGGTAGAAAGTAGAAGGTTGAAGGTTTGTGAACGACTACGACGACGACGACGACGACGACGACGACGACGACGACGACGACGACGACGACGACGACGACGATGATGTTAGCTACGAACGAGGAAAGATGATAAGAGTATCTAAGAGAGAAAGAGAAAGAGAAGGTCGAAATGTTGGAAGAGAGAGAAAGAGAGAGAGAGAAGCAAAGTTGGGTAACCGCACATTATGTGATTTCTATAGGGAACGAGCTAACTTCGCGATTGAATTGTCCCGGCGACAATGGCAATCTGCCAGAGCACTCGACGTTTTCTCCAGGTATTTTCAACGATTTCGTTACGTTCTACATCCTTAGTTTCGTCAAAAGAAAATTTTTCCGTTTCCTACGTTCGACCCAACCACTTATCCTTACTTTTCCCTTCAATCCTCCTCTCTCTTTTACTCTACCAATCTATTAACATTTTCTTTTTACCTCACCCTCCCCCATTTGTACATACAAATATACATAATATGTATATACATATATGCGTATCATTTTATTGGACAATTCGGTCCCATATATAGAGTGAAGTTGATACTTTAGAAAAATAAAAAGAATTGATCGCTTATTGAACACACACGTGTATATACATATATATACTATTACCTCTTTTGTATTGATATTATGATTTCGATAAAGTTCGAAAGGTAGGATATTATATTTATTTAAAGTCGATTCTAAAGAGTCCTTCAAACGTTGAATCCTTGTTCGTTTATGTATTAATATAATATGAATTCGTTCCAATTGGAAATTTCTACATAGACACATTCGAATATTTCATTCTTAAATAATGTTAATATCTATTACTGCTACTTGTTACTTCGACATATATGTATACACACAAATATGTATATAAATATACATAAACTTAATATATAGAAATGTTAATGTGTGTCATAGAAATATATATTTATATATAATGCGAGTTGTATCATTATGTATATCGCAGTTGAAATGAGCATACTTTCTGTACCACCTGCTTGCTACCACTACATTTCTAATCTACTTAATGCATATTCATTAACCGCTTCATTAATCCTACTCTTCGTGTTAGCCTACAGACGTTAATCGTGCGAACACAGTTTATGCAGTCCCCTGGAAATAGGAGTAGAAAAAAATAAATAGAACCATTCACCGATATATGAGCTACCCCTTTATTATGAATTGCATTACACATACATTTTATTTAGATAGTGGAGGATATTTTTTAAAATTATTTTTTATATACACATTTATTTATCTGATTTATTATTTTTAGATATATGTGAACATTCAATTAGAACGGTATAGTCATTTATTACGATAAAGGATCATATTTTACGTTAGCGAGGAAAAATACGTGTCAGGAGTTTATGACTCTTTTTTTGTTGAAATTATTTAGATCGAATAAAAGAAGATATCTTTTTAATTATCTTTGTATACACATTTATTTATCTGATTTATTATTTTTAGATATATGTGAACATTTAAATCTAAAATGATTTTCCTATTAATGAGAGACCGTTCTTATAATAATTAAAATAAATAAATGATTATATTTGAATAATTAATTGTTTATTCGGAGACAAAAAGAAAAACAGAGAAAAACTTAATATAAATATTACTCTCAATTATTAATTTTTTTAGATATACGATTTAATACCATAATTACACAAAAAGAATAAATTAATTTATATCGAGAAATTCAATTTCAATTTCGTCAATGTTGGATGATTTAATGGTATCGCGTATTTTGAATGAATGCGTTTCGTATTCGAACGTAATTCAAAATTCTCAGTTTCGCGAACGAGAGAAGATTCGCGTTATCGCGTGCATCGTTTCCGTTTCTACCGAAAGGTAAATCGAAGTTTCGACGGCTCGAGGCGAGCCCTTAAGGATCCCGGATGCTGCCAGCAGACCGAAAAGGATGAATCGTATCTTCCTTGCCGACATTCTCGACGTCTTATCCTCCGTCATCGATTCTCTCTCACTCTCACTCACTCTTTTTTACTATTTTTTTTCTTCCTCTTCTTTTCGAGTATCACAGAGATGAAAAGATCGTCTATCATCATACCCATCGGAACCGTTATTCGAATACATTCGATACGTATTTGATTTTTTTTTTTTTTTTTTTTTTTTTTTTTTAAAGGAATTTACATTCGTTTTTTTCCTTTTTTTTTTTTTTTTTACGAACGACGAGCTCGCGTTGAATGAAATTTGACTTTATTTTATCGATTCGTATCATGAGACACTATTTCATTTCTATTTCTTTTTCCCATTACTACTATTACTTTTTTACTTTCTTTCATCATTTCGTTTCTTTACTTTTTTTTTTCTTTTTATATTTTCGTCTATCCCATGTCAGAATGGTGCTCTGCGTGCGAAGAACAAATATGTTTTACTTCAGTAGGTTCACTAGGAGTAGTAGGAGCACAGAAGGAGAAGGAGGAGGAGGAGAAGCACAGGTTCTTTCTCGCTTGTTGCAAGTTGGTGGTCAATGGCGAGCTTAGTTTGCCAAGCTCTCGAGAAATACCGGGTCGCAATTTCGCGTAACGAAAAACAAATAGTCGCCGTCCATCGAGCCCCGTCGGCACAACGCCTGGCGCGTGCTGACATGAGAGAAAATGAGCGTACCGTCGAGACCTGCCTTTTCTGTTAAAGTCTCTCTCTCTCTCTCTCTCTCTTTCTCTCTCTCTATGCGTTTATGTGTTTCATGTGTGTGTCTCTATGCATCTGTACGAGAAAGAACAAAATAAATGAATAAAGTAAGTTATAAAGAGGAAAATTTTTAGGACTCAAACATTTGCATACGTAATCCAATATTCGATTTTTAAATCTAAAAAATATTTATTATTCGTTTGTATTTGTGTGTATATGACAGAGAGTGAACAATATAAATGAATAAAGTAAGTTAGAGGAAGAAAATTTTGGGACTCAAAAATTTCAGCACAAAATGCATGCCATACGTAATCAAATATTCAATTTTGACATGCAGAAAATATTTATCATGTGTCTTTATGAGAAACGGAGAGAAAGGGTGAGAGAGAGAGAGAGAGAGAGAGAGAGAGAGAGAGAGAGAGAGAATAAATGAATAAAGTAAGTAAGTGAAGATGGAAATTTGAGATTCGAAATAAACCTTTGTATAACGCAATTAATTTGTAGTGCGTTATATGGAAATTGCGTTACAAGAAATTCAGAATTATCTAGTACAAATCCGATTAATTTGTATCGCGTTAGAAGAAACTCAGAATTGAGTATAGTATTATACAAATCAGATTAATTTGTATCGTGTTATATGGAAACCGGGTTATAAGAAACTCGGATTAGTTGAAACTAAACTAATAATAAACCAAATATTCGATTTTAGAGTAAGGATAGTATTTAATAGATAATATCTATTACTTTTATATACATATATAATAGTAACTTTGATATTTATATTACGTTTGAACACACATCAGTATTTTATAAAAAGTATATACGTGCAAAATGAGGATGAAAAGAGAAAAAAATAAGAATATATGAATAAAATAATAAATGAAGAAAGTATAACTAAATAAAAGGAAGAAATTTTATACTAAAAAATGCATACTATCGTTCGATATTTTATCAAATCGATGGATGTCATGGAAGAGAGAATAGTCGACTAGGCAGAAAACAGAACGATGAATGATTCTCGAGATTCACCTACGTGGCATTTATGCTACTATTCGAGTTAATAAAAGATTCCACAAAAAGGAGAACTGTCTTATGACACGAAAGGGTAACCGATTTCATTCTCTTTTGTTTTGAACTAAAATTTTGATGAGACCTCTATGATGATCGTACGAAACTTAAAAGAGATTAGAATCCTCGACGAATGAAGATTTATACCAAAGAGTTTTGATTGTGTTAGTATAAAGTAAAGAAAAAACAATTGTATCATTATAATATTTTTATTATTAAAATTTTTCGTTATTAATCAAAAGAGTAAGGGATTCAAATTTTATTTGACTGTATTTTCAAAAAATATAGCTTTACGAAAAATATTTTACAGTTATAACTAAAACGTTATTTAATTTATAATTTTATTCGTGACAAATGAAAGAAATTATATATTTTTTATTTAATAAATATTGAGATTTATTTTTCTTTGTTTAAAAAATATTTCGTTTAAATTCGTATGCTTATTATCTCAGTAAATGTTTTGCCAGTGAACATAATTTTTTCTATAGAATATAAATTAAATTATCTACATATAAATTTTACCAGAGGATTATTTTAAGTACAAAAATTTTGTTAATATTATAAAATAAATTTGTAGACTTAATCTACCGTCATAATAATTACCATAACACATTGAACAGTGATCTCGAAGGAGAGTTTAAAATATAATGAATGAAATTTAATAAAGTAATCGTTCTTTTTTTCAACATATTGCAAATAAAATACAGTTCAGTTAATACAGTAAGCCTGAAAAGAGTAGATCGTATTTTCGATCTGAGACATTAGATTTGATTGACCGAGTTTAAATATGAGTTTCATTGAAAGTCAACGTTAAATTTAGTGCATCCGGATGAATGGAATATAGGAACGGTGCATAAACGGTTTGGTGGTGCATCTCTGTAATCTATTTGCTTGACATTTCTATAGGCCATTCTTGCTAGTACGATGACTATAACAATTATTTACGCTTTTAATTTCGAAGAGATATAGAAGCAAGCAAACAAGCATGCAAGCATGATTGTAACGATCTTCCTCTTTCTCTAACTACCATCGTCGTTAATACCATCGATCAATCGTACATACGAGTCACAGGATTTAAAATCATTTTTGAGGGTTTGAAAATCGATAAAAAACGCGTTACGTATTTCACATTTTAGTATTTATAGAGTGGGTGCGTCACGGCCGACAAGTTTTAAAGTCGACGTAGGTCGTGGCGTCGGTTCACAACCAACCCCAATCTCTACTTGATTTATTTTACTACAATCGAGGGAAAATTTTCTACTACTCTCCATCTCCTCCTCCTCGTAGTCGTAGTTGTCGTCGTCGTCGTCGTCGTCGTCGTCGTCGTTACAACGATTCGAGTTTTTTTTTTTGCCACCCTCTCTCTATACCTATCCTACTACTACTACGTATGCACGTATATGCGTGCACGCGTACGCATGAACGAACACGCGACACGATTATAAATAGAAAACGATGGCTTTTCAATTTTCATTCTGTGCGTGGCACGCTTGTCGAACTAGAAATCGAAAAAGCGAATAGTGTATGGGAGGCCATACACTATCGGGTAATTTCATTCAAACGCGTCGGATTTTCAGGACAACATTTTTCACGTTTAAAATTTTCTTGTTTTTTTTTCTTTCTTTCTTTTTACCAATTACGTGTCTTTTTCATTTCTTCACGTTTATTATTCGGTTTATTTATTAACAAGTATTATACGTTGAAACATAATTGTGTTATATTTTAATATTAATTTGTTCAAATAATTTCGATAGACGTTCGAGATATTTATTTTTGAGGTATTAAGATAGTAAACAAATTTTTGAGTAGAATTTTTTTTTTCTATGGTAATCTTTCTTCAAAGAATTCGGATTAAATATAAAAAAATATTTGTTATGATATTTGTAGAATCGATAGCCGCTAAAAGGTAGGTGTAAATAATCTATCGGTTTATCTATAAAAAAAAAAAAAAATTAAAAAAATAGGAAAAGATATTACATTGAAAGTGAGTGAAAAATTTCAAATAAAATTGATTTATGTTTAATTAGATATCAAAAATTTCTAATCATTCAATTAAATGTAGGATTATTACAACTGATCAAAATACAACTCTTTATGAATTATGTATAACATTGTATTTTAAAAAACAAAGTTGACCAATAAATCTCAATAATGGCTCAACATAGCAAAAAAATACTAATGTCATATTATAGTCCTGAATTTTCCTTATTGACTCTTTTGCTAATATCATACTTTCGGAGCTATTTAGGTGGCAAGAGCTGGCGAATCATCCTGTATAGCAATATAAACAATTGTTTAAAAAAATTAAATAATTATCTTATAAATAAATTAATGTAATAAAAACCTCGCTGTATGCGAATACAACGTTGTGTCAAAATTTAAAGACATTCGGTAAAGTATTTTTGGATATTACCGATTAGGCACAAACAAAATCTACATTTATATATATATATATATATATATATATATATATATATATATTATTTTTTTATATTATTTTATGCTATTTGCGTATTACTGATAGACATGCAGTTTTCTGTCAATACACGTCTATCAGATCGAAACAGATTATGTTTTATTATCCAGTCGGTCTGCTTTCACAATCAGCTTGAAACAAGAATAACAACCGCGGGAGTAGCAACAACTCTGTTTTACGTTTCACTGATCATCTGACTATGGGGAAACCGTAATGATAATCAACAGGGTAGTAGCAGACACGTGAGTTACCTAGATAGATAACTGTTGAAACATGCAATTCTTGAATTATTAATAAACATTAGAATAACATTGGAAGTATGAAGATAGGAGTATGTTGTCTTAAAACATTAAGAACAGGAAATTGATCGAATGGAATATAATTTAAAAAAGAAAAAAAAATGGTCACTTTCCTTCTTTTTGGTTCCTTTCTTCACTTCATCTTTTTTTTCTTCTTTTTTGTTCTTCTTGAACTACGACACCACCGGGAGAACCAATCGGAAATGCCACAGAAAGTAAGATGGGTTTCGTGAGCATGACACTCGTAGTGGCACTTTGTTTTTCTTGTACGTGCTTCTTCGCAAGCCAGTAGTTCGCAAGCTAGCGTGTGTCAACGAGCTACGAGGAAAAATATTTTTGCCCGAGTCTCTTTCCCTCCTTTGGGTTTACGGAAAGAATAAGAAGAAAAAAGAGGCTTGTGAGGAAAAAGGGAGAAACATAGTGAGAGGAAGAAAGGAAAGGGGAAACGTCGCGAGGCGTAAAAACTTTCTCTAGGAGTCACTCGCATCGATTCTTTTTCTTCTTCTATTTCTTTTTCTATTTCTTTTTTCTTTTTCCTACTTTTTCTTCTTCTTCTTCTTCTACGTTTTCTTCTTTCATCTTTTCTTTCTAGCTTTTCAGCAGAGAAAATCGTGTCGGAACTCCGACACGCACCTCAGACCAAAAAGAAAGCAGGGAAAATAAAGAAAACAGAAGAAAATAAAAAAAGAATGTTATAGAGGTACGTGCTTTGGCGCGAAAGAAGATCGAGAGAGATGAAGAGAAATATGAGCCAATGATGCAACAAAGATGCGTCAGTCCGTCTTCCAATATTCCGTTGGATTCATTCGAGTATCTAGAAAATCTCGACGTTAATTTCTTTTCTAAAAGATTGATCGCTGTCTTTGTAATAGAAAAACCTTCTCGAGAAATCTTATCTCTCGTACTTCTTTGTAAATGATTAACAACCTATATTCTTTTTATAAAATGTTTTAATGTTCTTCGGTTAAAATTGTTAGAAGTAAGAAAAAGTAGTAGTTAAGAAAAAGAAATAAAAATGAAGTAGAAAAAAATTATTTGTATATTATAATGATCTATTGTATCATAAGATAAAGGAAATAACGTTTACTTATTAGTGTCTTAGAATATTTAATAATACAGTCAAGTAAATTAATAGTGTAATAACTACTATTCGTCGGAAATGAAATGAAAGTTCGTAGATCTAAAAGTCAGATCAATTAATTTTAAAGTTGGAAAGGAAAGATAGATATGTCCGACTTATGTATGATTAATATTTTAGTACGAGTCCCGTCGTAAGATAGCTATATTTGGAGTTAGTAAAACGGTACGTTCAAAGACAGAAGAGTAGGGGAAAGGTGGGGAAGAAAGTGAGAGGGTGGAGAATGACAAGGAAAAGAATGAGAAGTACGTGGGTAGTGCACGGCTTGGAGAAATGATCTACTCGAAAAGGAAAAGAAAAAAAAGAAAGAAAGAAAGAAAGAGTAGGAGAGAGAAAGAATGGTGGTGGTGGTGGTGAGGTTGGGTGAGAGGGGTATAAAGAGAGTCCACATATTCATGAAAGTAACGTTTTATATTATCTCCGGTATATTTCCGTGTGTCAAGAAGAACTGGTGCAATCGTAGCTACCTACCAACACCCCCATGATGTTCCTTTCTTTCCCCATTTCAACACCCTTTTTCCTCTTCAACCCTTCATATACCCTTTCATCTGGTTTCTTTCGCTGGACACGCAAATACGGAGTGCTTCCATGAATTTTCGATAATCCAAATTGGATTCTCCTATTGGTGGCACCGGTCCACCCGGTTCTTCTTTTCTTTCTTATTGTTTCTACCTTTATTTTCTCATTTTTTACTTTCATCTTTCCTTTCTCTCTTTCTTTCTATTATTCTCCCTTTCGTATCAAGCGAAATTGTTTTTCCTAGAAAGTTACGAATTCGTGTTCGAAGAAAAAGAATAAAATTCGAAGAAGGGGGTTGGGATTGTTGTTGTCTTTGTCATTTTATATTCGTATCCTTCTATACTTTTCTCTCTTCTCTCTCTCTCTCTCTCTCTTTTCTGCTCTTTTTTTCTTTTTTTGTCTTTTTATCTTTTTTTCTTGATTTTTTATTTCCTCATTCTTTCCTGCGCTTGCTCATCCCTATTTACTTGCTTTCCTCCTATCCGAATTCTTTCGTTTCTTTCTTCGTATGTTATTTTTTCTCTTTTTCTTAATTTCTTTCCTTCCTTTTTCGAAATAGAGATTCGTCGTTCGAAGACGCGGAAAATACGAATTTCGAAATCGTTCAAATAAGTTGGAATACGAACGCGAGCACGTAAGAAACATAAACCACGAAGAAAGTGAATAAAGAAAGAAGTGGTTTGCTATAGTCTGGAATGTATATATGCATCTATGTATATATATATATATATATATATATATATATATATATATATATATATATGTACATATGCATGTATGTATTTGTATGTGGGTGGTTGAATTTGGTGAAATTGAAAAGTTCGACCAATGGTTTGTGGCGAGCGTGACCAGTGTTTTTTACATTCTCGTTTTTTCGTAATTCAATTATTATTGTTCGTTAAGAGAGAGAAAGAGATAGAGAGAGAGAGAAAATTGTAAAAGAAAAAAAAAGAAAACGAGAGAGGAACAAAATTCGAAAAAATGACATTTTATACATATGTATTTGTGTATTCGTGAATTTGATTGAGTTTATTGAAAATGAATTATTTGTTGTTGTTTGTCATAATGAAATTTTCTTTGAACATCTTTAACAATTCGTATCACGCGATAAATTCATGTTAGATTTATGAGATATGATATTGTAAGATATGTTATCGTAGGGTATCGTATTAATTTTCTTTGAAGCTGTATCCGTGCTCTCTAAACATATTCAGTTACTTCGATAATTATAGTCGATAATATTGCATCGATTTATTCCACTACATTTACTATTTCTATTTTACTTCATCCACTTATCTTCTATTTCCTATCTATCTTTTTTTTTTTTTTATTTACCTTACGTTTTATTTTAATTTCACTTTTCTATATATCTAATTTAATAGAAAAAATAATAAAAAAAGGCATTACAAAATTGATAATATTAAAAGAACAAATAAGTAGTCGTATTTATTTTTAGCATCATATTTCAATTATTATTATATTACGGTTATATGGGCTTATACATTTTGTCTTGCATGCTAAAAATAATAAGTATAAGTAATGTTATAAAAAAAAATGTATGACGAGAGATGAAAGAAACAAACAAGAGTACACCACCTTTTTATTTTGTCTTATTAATAGTATTAATTTTTTCGTGAATTATTACAGACAATTTTGCTTCACAAATTTTTCGCATACGCATACATGCGTTGATCGCGTGATAAGCAAATTTATCAAACATCTATCTAGAAATATTTGTAGGATTATGTTTTATCGATGATTATTATACCTCATACATTATTCGTGAGTAATTGGTGCATTTCAATTAACATTCTCTAGCATGAAGGCATCTTTAGTAGGATAGAAAGTTGTACCTTGATTTTCTCTCTCTCTCTTTCTCTTTCTATTTGCTTCTTGCATGGACATGCAATTTCATATTGCGAGGATGGGAACGGCGGTGAATCCTTCTCTCTATGATTCTCGTCGACGTTCGTACGTCTAGTTAATCGATTTTCTCGATTCTGCTTTCATCCGAAACGAAATTGGATTAAAGTGATTATTTAGTAGACGATCGATTTTACGGACGGCCATAAAGTTAATTTCGTTTATTTCTCTAATACATATCAACTTGAATTGATTCTTTTATATTTAGATATAAATAAATATTTGTTATCAATCTAAAAAGATTAACTATAATAATAGAAAAGACAAGAGAGAGAGAGAGAGAGAGAAGAAAAATAGAAAAAAAAGTAAGTTAGAAAAATCGTAGAAAATTCATGGAGAGAGAATCCAACGTGTTTCAGTGTCATTTACCTGTAAATGGATTCAATCCAATAATTTAATTGTGGAACGAAACTTGATTTACAATCCAATTATTCGTCTCTGTGCCGTGTGTTTTAACAGTTCGATTTTATATGTGTGTAGTAGACTACGGGTCGATATGGGTGATGACCATAATCTCCGATGCTAGTTCTGTCAGTCGTGAGTATGCAATTGATCTACGATAAGATTTGAACGAAATGGGACGTTGAATCTTAACGATTAGTAGTTGAACAACCGAACTATAGAGATTACATTTTTATTTTTATTTTCGAGTAAAACAATAGGATCTTTTTATCTATTTCTTTTTTTTCTTTTTTTAAAGAAAAAATAACTAGAGCGGTTCGTTGTTAACGCTAATGAATCAACTTAGGTATTTGCTAAATACACGTGAATTTGAATTGGGCAACCCGTTTACTTGTCATTACGTTCTCGTTCCTCTCATTATCCAAAGTAGATGAGGAAAACCGGAACGATTTCGGCTATTCAAGATTTCTCTTTATGAGGGTAAAACTATAGACTGAGGGCTAGATAGGAACAAGCGATCAAACGGCGAGAGCGAAATAGAGGTAAATCCTCAATTCTGCTACGAAATCTCGAGAATAACGTCCATACACCCTTCCTTCTATCTACTATCTACATACATACATTCATATGTATATCTATGTATATATGAATGATGTGTTAATGTATATAGCCAAAAATATATTCTATGTGAATATATATATATATGAATATATATATGTATATATATATGTGTATATATTTGCCTATGTACTGTGTGCCTGTATGTATATATATAATTATATATGCGTGTGCGTATATATGTATGTATGTGTATAGATATGTAGAAAAGTAGAGTATCGGAAGCACGTGTACCATCATATTTCACATACAGAGGTGCAGCAACGTTTCTGTATCTGGTAATGGTTCGTTATCGAGGATTAGTCCCTTTCTACCCTCCTCCTTTTGCCCTTTCCACGTGTTTGAACTCATGTTGTATATATGTTCGTATGTATTGGATGTTAAGCTCTTTCTCTTTCAGCTGTGGTCAGCAGCTGCACTGATGACACGGAACACAGAGAGGAAAAGGGTGCTGAACTCATCGTGTACCCGTGTACTATCCTCTCCATTAAATTTATAATTGAGTTTTACACCCCTATTTTGATCGTTTTACCATCCAGAAATGATTTCCCTATCGAAAATTTCGATCGAACGATTCCAAAGCCGATTCGTAGGGTTTTAAGAAGTCGAACGAAATCTGTAATACTTGTTGGTGATTTTAGTTTTGTGATTTCTCTTTTTTGTACGTTGCACGTCGTTTATATTTATTTATTTAATTATTTTTTTACATTTTTTTGGTTATTTCTCATTTATTTTATTTTTTATTTTTATCTAATTAAAAAAGTAATGGGGAAAACTTTAAGGGTGTTTCTCATTTATTCTTTAGAAAATATGTATAAGTATTTGTGTGCGTGTATATAACAAAAATAACGACATCATTATGTCATTGTAACTTCAATTATGATTGATTTATGTATGCTTTGTTAAACATTCAGAGGTTCTCACAATTCTATTGTATAACACAGAGAGTGCTACATAATAATGAATATATTCTTCGAATGTCATCAAAGGGAAAGAGAAATGTAGTAAAATTAGAAACCAAGGGCAAGTAGTGTATGCAATAGAAAGTGTAGGTGAGATGCGTGGAAGGATGACGAGAGGCGGGGAAGGAGTAGAGAATGGGTTGTAGGGGGTGGAGAAAAAGAGAATAAATAACGATGATACTAAGAACTATTTTTTAACGTTTTATCCGCTTTTCTTTTCAATAAGCTTTTAATTTCTATTTCTTCCAAGTATTTCAATAAAGAGATTCGTTTGTTTTTATTTTTTTTTTTTCATTTTTTACTCAACAACAAATTTTTTTTTATACTTCTAATAAATAAGCATTCCTTTCGATAAGAAAAAAAGAAAAAAGAAACGAAACAAGATATCGAGAATAATAATCAATTAAGCAAAGTTAGTTGAAAGAATTTGAAAGAGAGAGAGAGAGAGAGAGAGAGAAAAAATAAACCACAATTTATTCTCTAATCAAATTGATTTGATATTTCGACGAGAATCGAGTGTACTAATATTTGTTATCGCATATAATATTTGATGAAAATAATAAATGCGTGAGACATATGGCGTTTGTATTGCGTAAGGGGAGGAAAAAATGTGAGCATTATATTTTTGAAATATAATACTAACATAAGCGTGTGTATTATCTGGAATTTATACTCATGTAAGCCTGATCACCACTGAGAGCAATCGTACACGTGTTTTAGCGAATTGAAAAGGGTAGTAGTAGGTACCATTGTTGATACAATGTGTCAATAGTCCTCATAATGGAAACAAGTGATTATTCCGATTATTATCGGAGATGGTGCAGCGCGTCAATTACGTCACAAGCTCGGCTTTTAGTATTCCAACAAATTGATCGTTGAAACGTGAGCCCTCGATTGAAAATGAAACATCGGCCTAGACTTTATGAATAATTTCTATATACGCTTTTGTACGTCGCAAGTTCTATACTTTATCAACATTTTATAAGATAATTATACTTTTGCATATATCTTAGGGTAGTTTGTCTACCACTTATGTACTTTTAATTTCAATTTTTTATTAACATTATAATAAAATCATTAAGGATATATATATATATATATATATATATATATTTAATGTATTATCGATTTTTTGGGGAAATAAGAACAGTTAAGAAATAGTATTGTAATTAATTATATACTTTAACCTTTTTGTTACTTGTTACTATTATAGGAGGTCGTCTATATTTGAATGAACGACCCATATTTAGAACTATAGAAAATCATTGTATAATAGTAAACAATTAGGTTACAATACTTCGTGAATAATTTAAACATTTACAATATAATATTGTTATATGTATGCTTAATTTATTGTACACTTCATTTTATGATATAATTGTAATAGAAAGAAAGGTAAACTAACTTTTTCGTTTATTTTAGATCATCGTTATAATTAATTGTACATTATAATAATTGCTCTATAATTTTCTCAATTTTTTATGTATTCAAATAATTAATGTGAAATTCTTATTATTCTGGAATAACAGGAAATGTGGATAATTGTCCTGTCGTCGTTGTCATTGTCGTCGTCGTTGACAAGATTCGAGTATCGACATTAATTCGAGATACTGTATAACATTGGCATGCCTATTTCATATTTACCTAAACGACAAGAGGAACATTATGCTGTATCGTGCTTGTGAAATGGAACATTGTTTTCAACCCCTAATTTCCATTTCCGTTTATAGTAGTCGGCACACGATCTCTTTAGCGTATGTTCAAACAGTAGAATTTTGTAAAGTGTATATGTAATAAAGACAAGGAAAGGAAAGTAAAGTAAAGGAAAGTAAAACGGAAATAATGAAAACGATTATTATACGATATTCCTCGAGAATATCGCTATTGCTATCTCTTAGTGAAATTCATCGTTCGTTCATTCGTTCGTTCGCCATTATTACGCTTTAACGATTTTCACAAGCCGATATTTCAAACGATTCGGCAGGACGGAAGACACGTCGACAGTTGAAATTAATCGGATAAACTTTTCCAACGTGTGCATGCGTGGGTCTGTGTATGCACGTGTGTTTTGCGTGCAGATTGAAACGACTCATGCTATGACCGAGAAAAGAGGAATTCCAGAAGAACGCGTTTGACACACACGAATATCGTTAAGAACGATTATTAATTTTCGCCTAGTTACGATTCTTAGATTTATCGTAATTAACGAAATCACGTGTGAATCGGTTACCAAGTTTTATATCTAACGTTAAAATCATAGTTTTTCGTTTTAGTTAAATTTAACAAATTTTAATATAAAATAAAATATAATAAAAGATCTTTTGTCAAGGATCAAAACTTTTCAACACATTTTATTATATGGTTTTACTTGTATCTTTGTTTATTGTATTATTAGGTTATTAGCAACTTTTGAATGGTTCAGAAATATACTCTCGTTAATTGAATTTTGCGACCGAAATAATTATATATATATATATATATATATATATATATATATATATATATATATGTGTGTATGTGTGTTATTTACGTTTATTTAACACACAAATATTTTGCGGAAACTTGTATCCCTACACATGCATGCACACGTATATATAGATATAAATATATATAAATTTATTTTCTCGTTAATTGCAATGAAACATTCATCGTGAACAATTTTTGCAATTCGATCAACGGCAATTGATATTATCACATTCTCTCACATTACATCTCATTGCTAAAGGAGAGAGAGAGAGAGAGAGAGAGAGAGAGGGAGAGAGAGAGAGAATAGGTATCCGTTTTTGGTGGTTACCGTAAGCACGATCTCGTATCGATTTGTTCGAGGACACGAACCACGCGGTCGTGCTTGTTAACATAACGACGTTTATGGGGTGATTATATTCTAATGTGCGATTAGCAAATGCAGATGAGTCTCGTTGGTGTTACCTACCATTGGGAGCAGTTACTACCGTTACCGTTTACGTTTTTGTCAAAATGCGATCAAAAATCAACCACCAAAATGTAAGAGAAAAGAAACTAAATAATAAAAAAAAAGAAAGTGGAAAGAGTGCAAAAAAAGGAGAAAAAAAATAAAAAAGAATAGAAAGAAGGGTGGTGGAGGAGAAGGGCAAGAGAAGAAAGCTGGCCGATGAGAAAAGTTTATAAGGGCTCACCGTAACGACTCGCGAGCGTTTCCGCGTGAAAGTGGAACCACCACCATGCGAAATTATAGTTGCAAATTAGAAGTGTGTACTCTGCAAACACGACCGTGCTCACCCGTGAAATTTAATGGAAATTAAATTGTGTTCCTACGTCTAGTTGTCTTTTTCTACTCCCTCCTCCCCCTTTTCTTCCTCCCTTTACCAACCCCCTCCCAATTCCACTAACACCACCACCACCACCACCACCACCACCAGCAGTAGCAGCAGCACCAACGCGTGACTTCTCTTTTTCATTTCTCTTTCTCTCCATTCTTCCTAGCAACATTGGACCCTTCTTATCACGTTTCCTCCTCGTTTTCACATTTGCGAAATGTCAAGTATATACATCACTTATGTGTTTAACTTTAGACCGTGAAGTATAATTAAAAATAATAATCTCCGAGTGTAATCATATTTATTAAAAAAAAAAAAAGGTTAATTAGATTAGTTAGATAAAAAGTATTCGTGTTTCCGAATGTTATTACCGAAGTTAAGTTTAAATTAACGCGTTACTGTTGTTCTCTCTTAAGTTAGTCTTTTTCTTTTTTATTTCTTTGGCATCAGTGACAAGGAAAAAAGCGATTAAAGTTGTGAAATGATCGATCGATCTGTTGCGTTATTTAAAAGGTATATTTTTATCGTCGATAAGGATAGGATCGATAAATTTCAACTTACCTACGATTGTTTTATTTCTTGTCGTTAATGTAACGACAAATGTTTTCAAAGTTAAAGTTACGTTTTATGTAGATTACTTGTACTTTTTGTTTTTTATTATAGTTGTTGTTGAAGATATTCCAAGTATATTATTTTAGTTTGGTAAATTTGAACGAGTTCGTTCACCATCGATGCGATCTATCTTTTGCTTAACTTTCTTTAGTTTGACTTTTTCTTCAAAGAAATGATACTCCTAAGGGATGAGTTGAAACGTTAGGGCTATTAATCAAGTAATCAATTAATCAAAAAATTGATCGAAAGAGACGCTCGAAAGTTCCTATACCTTTTAGTCCCTTCGTTTCTACACCCCCTTCTTTTCCATCGTGCATCACGTTCCTTCGATCTATTTCGCGCGTCCGACACGATAGCAAAACCTAAGTGCAACGAAAAGGAAAGAAAATCTGGGTTAGATTGGAACGAAATAAACGAGGGTTGGAATGAAGTTTTGGGGGGAGGGGGTGGGTGGATGTAGAACGTTAATGGTGCATTGTGGCCCAACAAATAAAACGACCAACGGTGGCACGCGACGTTCATGACGAATCGTAACGAAGATCATTCTTCACTTCACGTTAACTTATCGTGGAATGTATGACGTTTTTTTCCACGTGCCATTTTGAAAAAGTTAGCTTTAATAATTGGATGTTTTAAAATAGGGATTGTCCAAACTTCAACATTTATTTCAAAATAAATTGAGTGCCTAAATGAAAAGCTTATGTTACATTTTTTTTTAATTAAAACTTATTGTTTTTTTTTCTTAGTAAAAATTCTTACTAGGATATATCATGGTGTATTATATATCATGAACCATGGGTTTTAAATTTGTATGGGATGATATAAAGGTCTATGTTGCATTAGCAATGATATTACTTGCCATAATTCTTTCTGACTCTTCTGTGAATTTTGAAAAATCTAACACAAGCACCCCCCCCCCCTCATTCTTCTTTCAGATATTCATTTTTATATTTTATATGAATTAATACCTTATTTGTTTTTAATAATTATAGTAAGAAAATTATTCTTTCTTCAAATGTGAATTAATTTGTTAAACATCAGGTTGGACACCCCTGTACTATAATGGGTTTTCAGATTACGTGAGTGGACCGTCTCTATTGTGAACTGCGTGACTATTTGAACAACGAGTACTCGAGCTTATCAACGATACCATTGATTACATCGATACAAACACGTACACATACACAGTCTCTTTTTTCCTATTTCTTCTTCTTCCTCTTCGCTATAACAATCGATCTGATTAGAACTCTACCGGGTCACGGATCGATATTTTCGCGTGAGTTTTCCAGACAATCAGCCATGAGATAGCACACACCTTGACATATTTTATATGCGTACAAACCAAACCCATTTACCATTACACCGTTCATTGGTCTGTTCGACCAAATTTACCATCCATCCCCTCAATGTTTTTATATTTTTGTGTGTGTATTTCTTCATTTCCCTTTATTTCTTTCATTCTTCGTTCTTCTTTCTATACTGTGTGTTTCTCTTTCGATTCCTATCAAACTAAAGCACACTTTGACTATAAAATCGTTAGTTCGCAGTTCTAGTTGCCTTATTCCGATGAATCAACTATTTTCTTTGTCCGATTCGAGCACCGATGCGATTTAATCTTTGACATGTTCGAACGATCGAATGCATTTCTTGTTATATTTGTTCTTTGTTTTCAAGTTATTATGGTTATTTTATTTGCTATAATACGAAGTACACTGTGGCTTGAGTTTCAACATTACCAGACTTGAAAAATCCGACTTGTTCGTAATTATCGTACTATAATGGTGGTGGGGGGGGGTTGGGGAGGATTTGAAACAAATACTTATTTCTTGTTAAAGGGACTTCAATTTTTTCCTTTCTTATTTTCTTCAAGTTTTTATCACGTCGGTCTCAACTGCTTTTGACAATGACCGATCGAGAACACGGACTACTTACTTACTTACTTTCTCTCGAGATCGTTCATTGATTGTTTGCTGTATTAAAACCATTCAACAAACTCTCGCCAACATTTTGCTCATTTGTCTTCGTTGCACAGTTCGTAGGTAGGTTGGTTGGTTGGTTGGTTGGTTGGTTGGTTGGTTGGTTGATTGGTATGCAATTCAATTTATGAAGCTTCACATTTCTAAAAGTGAAATGAAAAGTAAACAAAATTTATTTAAAATGTATTAAATGAAGTTCAAAGTTTTTTCGTATTTTTAATACTACGAAATATTTAGAGTTGTTTAGTTTTACAATAAGGTTTTGTGGTTATCGGTAAAAATATGAAAAAAAAAGAAATAAATTACTTTTTTTGACAGTAAGCCAATATCATTGGATAGAAAATGATTGGTTTAAAAATGTGAACGATTAAAGTGATTCGTTTCTTATAAAGTCTCATTGATTTTTATCGAATAGTTATCGATTGTTATTAATGAGACTAACATTGCGGAATTATGACGTGGAAACGACAGGATACGTCTCGTTTTTTTGATACGATGAAAAATTTGGTCGATTTCATGCTTTGCACACACCATACTACCCCATAGTATTCGTTTTTTTTGTTGTTGATAATATATATGCGAATTAGTCGAAAAGGGATTAAAGTGTTTCGTATCGTGAGACAGCGTGAATTGGCTTGTATCGAGAGATGCCTTTAATTCCTACGGGAATGGGGGTGAGGGTGGGGATGGGGTGGGCTACGTTATCATTATATCGACATTTATCTCGTTCACATTGGAAACGAACAACGATTTCTGTCTACTCGTTCTCTAATTTTTTGTTTCTTCTTTTTCTTTCTATCTTTCCTTTTTTTCTTCTTTTTCTAGGATCTTTTATCTTTGTCGTACTTTTTTTTTTTTACCAACCATTTTATCGATTCACCATTTTATTTCTATCAACGATGAAACTTCTGCAACGGACGTTCTCGTCACGGCAGCTTTTACCTAACGTCGATCGATAGAAAAAGGAAAAAAAAAGAAAAAGAAAAAAAGGAGTAGAATGTTTTGTCTTTCGAGTTAACGCGATTAAATGCGATAAAAGGCGATAAAATTATAAAATGTGATAAAAATTTTCGTCTCTTTCTTCTTTCCACCTTTCCCTCGTTTCTACTTTCTCTTTCTCTTTCTCTCGCTTGTAATCCTTCTACTTTTTTTCATCTTTTGTCAATGGCAAATCGTAAATATTGAACATAATTCCTCCTTAGCATTCTTATATTCTTTTCAAATAATATTCATCGAATATCGGAAAGTAAACGAAGTTTTAAATAGAAGCTATTTGTAAACAATTGTTTTTTTTTTCTCATTTGAAATCGTTAACGAATCGTAACGTTTTGTTTTCAATCGTATAATAGATTTTATTTTCGATCAATCTGTTTCTATAAATCTAACCGTGACGAAGATGCAACACCGATAACAAAGGATTATAAATTAACCATTTTTAAAATAATTTGAACAGAAGGATGATAAAAAAAAAAAAATATAAAAATGACATTAAGACGACTTATTTCGTGATCATCATCAATTTGAGTGAGTTTACAAATGTATTGGCTTACTATCGTTTTT
Organism: Polistes dominula; assembly: GCF_049000335.1. NCBI lineage: Eukaryota > Metazoa > Arthropoda > Insecta > Hymenoptera > Vespidae > Polistes > Polistes dominula. The sequence continues at coordinate 2,865,711 of NW_028301040.1, forward strand.
CAAATATAATTTGACGTGTTAAAAAAAATATATTTCAATGTTATTAGAATAAATGTATATGAATTTATTTATATAACATATATTATTTATTTATTATAATTATTTGGAGATTTTCATTCCCAAAGGTAGTGTCCAGTCAAAAAAAAAAAAAAAAAGGACTCTGATACATTCTAGGAGGATATAGGGATGTGATGAATGATACTACCGATTCTCGTAGATGGAAAGTTTACGAGAAAAACACGAGATATATTTTCTATCTCATACGTGATACACAGATGTCTCGTTTCGTTTTCTTTGGCTTCTTCTATTTTCTAGGGACATTTCTTCATGCATCACACCTATCCTCTATACGTTTCTATCTTTCTATTCTTCACTTCTTCGAATGATTCCACAAACATCTTTTCTTATACTATCATCCTCCACGTGTGATGACTTTTGCACGTGGTCCTCATTTTTTTTTCCCTTTTGATAAATATTGTGAAAATTTTCTGAAATTGTTCTAGTGACCTTTCCAGGAAATATTAGAAACAATTTTTAGATATAGAAATGATAGAGTAAAATAGATATTTGATAAAAAATAATAAAATACGATTAATTATGATATGTTTGAAATTTTGGAAACTTTCATGCGAACAAATTTAACCTGTCTTTAAGGATAGCATATTTATTATTATATATATTCAAATAATTAAATATAATAATTAAATAATTAATTAAAAAATATATATATATATAATAATTAATAATTTAATAAAATAAGTAAAAAATATATTTATAATATATTTAAAATTATAATATGTATAAAATTTTTAATAAATATATATATGCATTTAGAGAAAGAGAGTGAGAAACTGGGGTAGGAGAAAGGAAAAGGGGGTGCCGGTCATGTATACTTGACTTTATTTACGAGAGGGTGCGCCTGGTAGAAAGTGGAAGGAAAGCTTGAAACCTCCGCGTGATGTTGAAACCACTGCGTTTACGCGACTACAAATCCCTTACTCCCTTTTTTTTTTTTACTCCTTTCTTTTTATGTCTGTCTTTATCTCTCTTTCTCTCTCTCTTACTCTCCCTCTCATTCTCACTCTTTCCGCATGCACTGTCCGATGGAACACGAACCCTTAATCAGATTAGCCCGATCGACCCTTTTTTTGTTTCTCTCCCTTTCTTTTTTATTCTCTTTTTTATTTTGGTTCTTTTTCCTCGCCTTCCACCCATATTCCATCGCGATTGCGAATTCGTGACCGTAGACAAAATCTATTCGATTAACGTATCTAATAATACATTACTATATTATCTTTTATCTAATTAATTATTTAAATTATCTCAAATGTTGATTTCACACAATCTTACATTGGTAAGAAGAAGAAAAAGAGAAAGATACAAAAACAAGCACGAATACACACCACAGTAAGAGAGAAAAAAAGATAAATTCGGTGATTTGTAAAATCGTATTTATGTAAACTCGCGTTCGGTTTACTCGTGCGTTTTGTGGTGGTCGATGGAAAACGCGTGAGATTAGCCTAGGTCGCATGACGTAGGGCCATTCGTCGTGAATTTAACAGGGAAAGCGGTAGGAACCACCATCCCGTCGTTTCCGCGAGATCGACGTGTCGCTTAACTCTGTAACCAGAAATGCCTTATGCATATGATAACGAGAATTTCGAACGTTCGGTCATTATAATCCGATCGTATGTCTCGGATAAAAAGAAAAAAAGATTTAAAAAAAACCACATATCGCTAACTCTCACTAGGGAAATGAACTTTTGAACTTTTTTCAACTGAAAAGCACATACACGTACACATTATGCGTACGCGTAATACATATACAGATATGGGGGAAAAAAAAAAAAAATAAAAAAGAGAGAAGAAAGAAAATATGAGATGGGATAACTTATCGTCATCGTTAAAATGAAAATCGATTGTAATGGTGGGGAACAAAAAATATATACAAGCAACAACCCAACAACAACAATCGTTATCGTATCCCTTTTATAATGTTCGATTTATCATCGACACCTGAACGTACATTAAACTTGCAAACGATAGAGATTCAAATCATTTATAAATGTCTACTCGCAACCGATGCGTGACCCACTAGTACACATACCATCAAGCAGACCGGATTTATACAGGATAATAATTCTTGGTCGTACTTTTAACTGGATGCTCGATCTGTAACATCGATAGAGAAACTCGTATCGAAAGTCATTGCATGGTAGGGAAAGGAGAGTGGGTGCCATAAAGAATATAGGAAAATTCTTATCAACCAAGTGGCCAATATCATCCACTTTCCTTCTTCTTCCTCTTCTATAATCTGAATTTGCTAAAGTAGTTGAATTCAGTAGGTGAGTTCCAGTTGAATTCAATGCGGTGTACACGTCTAAACGAAAAAAGATGGTGCATTCATCTCGAGGTTTTTTACTTTTGACCGCAAGTAACCACTTCGGTGGGACGAGCTACCAACGTATCGACCATCTCAGCCCACTTTTTTCTTTTTATTTTTTGTTCTGTTCCTCTAGTATTCTTTCGCATTTTCTTCTATTTTTAAAAACGTTTTCCGACACATTCCTCATCTCTCTCGAGCTACTTTTTCTAGCATTCTCCAAGAGTCAGCCGCTAATAAAGTGCCTTTTCTCTTTGTCCAACCCTTTTATTTCTATTCTGAACTCCTATCCACTTTCAACTGTTCTCCCTTCGACTCCCTTTACTCCTTATTCTCTGTTATTCCCTTTAATGAAATGGCACACCAGATCATCTTCGTGGCCTGTTCGTTCATTTTACATATGTATATATATAGAATATTTATGTATATATCTACGTATATGTATACTAAACACTTATATAGTATAAACAGGTAGAAGAGAATTCCGAGGGTCTCGCAGCGTTTACCAGAACACCGTTTGGCTAGTTTCGTCCGGAAATTGCCTATCAGACATGTTAATTCCGATGTCGGCGTATATGTCCCGATCCAATATTTAGCAGTACTGGCCAATGGCCGAGAAACACATTAATGCAGATTGTCACTATTCTAGCTCGAAACATCGGGCTTTCCCCAGATGAAACTATGTATGTATTTCTCTCTCTATCTCTCTCACATACACACTCAATCTCTGTCGTATTGAGCTTTTGCCACCTGTCAATTGATTCAGTCGAAAAGGGTAACATAGAGGTATATCCAGTGGAAAATCATCGATACATCTTTTTTTTTCTTTCATTTATAGTACTGTTGTTGTTGTTGTTTTTGTTTTTATTTTTCGTTCATACGTTCCCCTCTTCATTTTGGTTCTAGTTTTAGCCCCTTCAAACATGGTTGGGTAGCGTTGGTACTCGTCGTTTTCACAGACGCGTTAGGTGTCGTTGCAATATGGTTATACGGTTATAAATCCATGGGATTTACAGCGGTATAAAAGTCGCGAGAAATTCTGCTGGTTGCTACGAGCCGAAGTAAAATATCAGCGTTCACTTTTCTACTGTGTAGTATTTGGAAGCCGTAAGTTATATGTAGGTATTATGTATATATGTATGTAAGTATATACGTAGTACAGGTATCTACTTATACATATGTACAAGCACGTTTGGACTTTAATGAATTTTTCCCTACTTGGTCTGGTATACGCGATCGATTTGTCTTTTCTTATAGCTCGTATTTTTCTAACGTTGGATTACTTACTACGAGAATATTTAAGTTATTCACATTTTTCTTTCAATTCTCGCACTCACATCCCATTGATGAAAAAAAAAGAAAATACATATACAGATATCAAATATTAAATATATATATTTATTTTCCTTAGTCATATTAGATTTGATTTACAATGAGAAGACGTGTGTAACAAAGAGACATTGGAATAATAATTCATAGACGACGTGTACAGTTTCTAGAGAACAAGGATACGATCCTGTGTAATCTTAGGGTTAGATCCAACCAATGTGATCACCACGTAGTATAGGGTTCGATCGATGCCGATGTATCAACGGTTCCTATCACGAACAATATTCAATGGTCCTCTCAGAGAAATTCCCATTCTCTCTCTCTCACTCTCACCCTTCTTCTTCTCCTTGTCCGTATCAGAGAATAGTATAGCGAAGAGGACGATAGTATCCGTCTTCCCTTGCTCCGTGAAATCGGGCGTCAAGCGAAGCAGAGAAGCACGCGCGTCGGTCGAGATTATGCGAATCACGAGGAGCGATTGTCACCTCTGTTTAAGCAAATGCGTTCACTACCTCATGCCGGTATCGTTGAGAATATACACCTGTATGATTATGTGTATATGTATTAGGTCTATGTATATGGGACTATGTTTATATAGTCTGTATGTGCATATATATATGTTGTATATCTAGGTGTATTTATATGTGTGTGCAAGTATATATCTTTGCATATGTTTATACATACATATATATATAAACGTGTGTTTATATGTGTGTTCAATTGTATACTGTATCTCTGTAAATGGCTAGGTGTATGTATAGATATATATATATATATATATATATATATATATATATATGTGTTTGTGTATTTGTGTGTGTGTGTGTTCATTGCGTATCTCTGTCTCGGATATTACATAGAGTAGTATACGGAAGAGCTAGCAGACGCGAGTTCTTAATAAGAAGAGCCAGCAACCCGTTCTGTATTCTGGGTTGGTATACACGGCTGGCGCACGCTCTAATTCAATGAATTTCATATCTTTGTTATACAGAGAACAACGCGTTGCCGCGCACTATCGCGTCACCGTATGCATCGCTATACCACCCGTTGGATGTCCGTACTCGTTAGGTCTTTCACTTCGTTGACGACGAACGAAGGATACAACACGCATAAAAGGCTTTATTATTCTTTCCCCTAAATTTCTACCTCCTCTAACTCCCCTCTCTCTTCTTACTCTTTTCTATGCTTATGTCTCACTCACTTTTCGTATATACTCTCTCTCTCTCTCTCTCTCTCTCTCTCTCGCTGGTTTTATTTCTTTTTTTTTGCTTTGTGAATTTATTATTTTCTTTCTTCTTTCTTTTCTCTTTTTCGGTACATTATTACTATAACCGGTAGTATATGTTCATCATGGTTATTGCTTTATACTCGTTAGCAAAATTATTGAAAGATTTTTTTTGGTTTGTTTTTTTTTTGTAAATGAAATTATTATTTATTTTATTTTATAATATACGTTAAATTGAACGATATATGTGATATCGTTTTTTTTTGTTTTGTTTTTTGCTCTACTTTTTCGTTTTCTTTAATTATTTTTCTTGTTTATATGTTGTATTTTTTAAAAATCATTATATCTTTATTACAGTTCACAATATGTAATATTAATATTTTCTAATAATTTCTCATTTTTACGTATATTTTTCTTTTCATTTAAAATTTATTTGCAGACTTATTCATTTTATTATATCACTGCCATTAACATTGCATTATCATTATTACGTTATCATTATCATTATTATTATAAATATTGTATCATTGTTTTTGTAATTATTGAAAAATCCTTAATAGAATTATTATCAATTCAACATGTACAATAGAGAATAATGTAAAATATTCTTTCCCATAAATTTCTACCACCCTCACCCTATTTTTTTATTATCCCAATTATTTTACTTTACTTATATTCTCTTTAAATATATATTTTCATTTTAGATGAAATATTTTTCTTTTCTTTTTTTGTTTTAGTTTTACATTACCACCATTACAATTTTCATTGTCGTGTTATCATTATTTTATAATCTTTATTATAAATATTGAAAGATCTCTTTAATAGAATTATTATTAATTTCATATACGCATAACGCAATATGTAGAGTGAGGGAATCATATGCAAAACATTAATTTTACTTTCGTAGAACTCAATTCATATTAAAACTCATTTCGCACGAATACGTTATTTGTCTTTCTCTTCATTCGAAGCTTTCGCCTCGGATAATCTGGATTTCACAGTACCACTCGTTTTCCGAGAACGAAACGAGAAACTATGAGGGGGGGTTGGTGGTAGTATATGGGGGGGAGAGGGTATGGGAAAATCTTTCCCCCTTTTCATCCCCTCGCATTCTTTTTCACCACGTCTAATAAATTTTAGTTTATTCTTTCACGACCACCCACGCACACGTAGTCGTGTGCACGTACTTGCGATACGAAAAATGAAATTTCTACTTATTATTTGCTATACTTCTTTTAAAAAGGTGAATAAAGAAAAAAATAACAAATTATAATTATTATTATTATAACAGCTTTAATACAATATACGTTGCCGTATTCTCGTTGACACGCAAGCAAGCAAGCAAGCAAGCGAGCAAGCGAGCAAGCGAGCAAGCAAGCAAGTGAGCAAGCAAGTAAGCAACCAAGAAAGCAAGCAAGTAATCGATCGATAGATCGATCGTCGAAGCGGTATTACTTCATCCGTCCGTTCTCGTATCGTTTAAACAAGTAATAATGGCATTGGCACTCGGTAGTGGCACATCAGGCTTCTTAAAAGGAATTTTAATCTATCAAAAGTTATTAAAGTATTATAGTATTATTAAACATACATGTATGTATGATTTTTTTGTATTCACACATATGTTTAAAACGCATGCGTATTCGTTGCGAACTCGATCGATTATCTAAATATCGTTTCTACTAGTTTTTACCTATGGTGTAACATTTACGATAGCGCAACGACGCGAAAAACAAAGCTTGACTACTAGAATGTAACAAAAAGCTGGTAGAGAGAGTTCACTTTTTTTTTTTACCCCTGTAAACATAGAAAAAAAACAAAAAAAAAAAGAGAAGAATAAAAGTAGGAGGAAGAAATAAAAAAAAAAAACAAATAAAAAAAAGAACAATCCTCCAAACGATTGTGTCCAATACGAGAAAAAAGAAAAACTAGAAATTTTTCAATGGGCAATCGTCCAATTCGAGCATACGCTTTAGGTATTTCTATGTGTTTGTTTCGTGTTTCCATGAACATCAGCTAATCATTTTGTTCCTTCACTTATTCCTATACTTTCTCTCTCTTTTTTTTTACTTTTCTCGTATCATTAAAAGTTTAGGATCAGAAATGCGTTGTCATTTTACTTTTCTGTTATGTACGAAATTCAAATTGGTCGTAGGTATTTAAAAAAAAAATAAAAACAGATTGTATTTAATGGCAGAGGGTTAATTAGGATAATTTTTTTTTAATCTTTGGAAAGGGAAGGATACGAAAATTCATCTTTTAATGTTTCCAAAAAATAAGAAATAAAAATAAGCTTAATGAGATTTGTTTCTGACGTGGTGGTGGGGTAGGGGGTGGAGAAAGGAATATAAAAGGTTGCCGGAGTTAGGTTTGTTTCAAACTCTGCAGCTTATCGTCATCGTTTTGTGTGTCGTGCGTTGTTGTTGTAGAGAACTCGATACGAAACCAACAGTACTGTTCTGTTCTATACTATTTCTGGCACCCCTGTAGGCTCCATTTAATGGTCGGCTAATTGCCAGAATGTAAATAAATATCCCCGTAACGGCTCTGAGCCAAGCACCACCTGGGGGGTAGGAAGGGGGTAGAAAGGTTCAAGGGGTTGGTTGGAGGTGACGTCTATGAGGATATACTACCGTCGGACATGCATACTCACTTCGATAAATCGCAATCTATCGTAACTCGTTTAATAATCTCCTTCTTTCCAATATTTAACATTCATTTGTTCTATCATTTTAATATTTTTTCTTTTTAGATTTGTATGGCATTGAGGCCTGGGTAAGTTTAATGGGGTTCTTTTTATTTTATTATTTTATTTATTATTTGATTTGACTTGTCATTTTCTTTAGTTTAATTTCTTTTAAATATGTGTGCAAGATGATCGGGGGAAGATAAAGTTGATGGGATTTTCTTTTTGTTTTAATTTTATTTAATTATTCAGTAGTAAAGTAGTATTTTGTGGCATTTAATAGATAGAACATTAATTCGAGATATTTGGTACTGATCAAGAAGCTATATTTAAATAGTTTGTAAATAATTACCCTTTATCAACTTACCTCAGTCACTCTTTCTCTTTTAAAGTTCGAAAATCAGAAGTTGACCCTTTAACAGAATTACAAGTAATTAGTTGAAATGGCGCTTGACTTATGCTTGAAATAATTTTAATCTCTTCGAGACTTCTTACATCAAGTTTAAGAAAAGCTATTTATAGTCGAGAAACCAATACAAACATATTCCTAAATATAAGATTTTAACCAAATATTATTCCAATTCGAAAATAAATGTTGAAAATCGTAAGTTAAATATTTAGTAATTTTATAAATCTGGTCATAAATCAAATTAAAACATACAAATTTTCCCGTCGTTACTGTTATTACAAAATTCGTCTTTGAATAATTAAATGTATCACAGATTGTTCTCATTAGTAAGAAAAATCGTATCTACTAACTGAAAAGATAAAAATAAAACGGAAAACGAGTAAATATCTTTATTATTTATTCCTAGGTTCCACCAGGTTAAAATTCTAATCTTCGAAAACTATATACGTGTCTTCATTATTTGATTTCAATTATGTTCCTTTTAGAGAAAGTGATCGTAACACACATTCTCTTTCTCTCTCATGTATCCCGAAGTTATCGTTAAGAAATATCGTCGTGAAAACGATAAAATTGCTATTATGACGACGACGACGACGACAACGCGTTTCATTTCTCATTTTCAATAAACGTTCTACCCTTTATAATACTTTATTCGCTTGGATAGTTTCAATGGATGATGATAGTTCGGGTCGTTCTTCGATGTGTCAGGTGAATCGTCGTAAAACCGAACCGAGCGAAATGGCAAGGGGTGACAAAAGGGGGATGAAGAATGGGAATGACGATGGGTCAAGGGTGCTGCAGACGGAAGGCAGCTGTGTAAACTGGCGCGAATACCAAGTTTAATCAGTTAATAAGCTTTTCTAGAACATATACTTCTCCAAAAAGGATTTCAAAGAAGCACGACTCTTTCTTCTCTCTCTCTGTCTCTTTGTTAAAAAAAAAAAAGAAAAGAAATTAAACATTACTATAGAAGTACGTTTGAGAATTTGAGCAGTTCGCAAGTTTGATCTTTGGATGACAGTGTTCTATCTAAAATCGTTCTACTTTTCTTGATATTTTTATTTCATTTTGTCTTTTACTTCGTGTACTCACGTTTCTTATTTCGTAAAAATGTCATGAAGAGAAATTGAGTTGGAATTTAATCGTTTCGTTTTTTACGACATGATAAGATACACGTATATGTATGTGTGTATGTGTGCGTGTGCGAGCATATCATTTGAAATGTGAAACGAAGACGATATCACGAAACACGTCGAGCTCGTTTTAAAGCAAGAATCATGCTGTAATGTAGAAGTTTTCTTCATTAATTTGTACCTTGTATAGTAACGATGATGATGATAGCAGCAAGGTAGATTCATTATTCATCAGAATGCATAAAATGTTTCTTCTATTATTTCCAAATGTTACATCTTGTATCATTTCTATGTATTATCATAGAACGGGTGTGTTATGGTTGTTGTGCTAGGGATGAGTATGAGTTTCAGATATTTGTATGATTGTGTGATGGAGTAGCTTAAAAGGAAATATACAGTCCATTAATAGATTTCGTTTCGTGGATGGATGGTAGTCCCAGCTATCGGTTATTCGTCCAGATCGAAATGATTAATTCGAATGAATTTCCTCGTAGTAATATCGATTCCATTTTCGTTATAGATCGTATTACAAGGAATACGCGATAAATATCGTTGCGTTATTAGTTGCCTAATGGTAAAAGAGACATATTAATATAAACAGAAAATTCGTTAGTAGTGATAACACATTTTATTCGTGATTTTACAATTAAACGATCAATGTAAACTTTTAATTATACATTCAATTAGAACTTACAATATTATTTATCTATAAGTTTCAAAATACTTTAACACATAACTTTGGGAATCATTTTAATACGTAATTATAATCATTGAATAAATGTTTATAATAACGCGTATATTTCTTTCTCTTTCTCTCACTCGTGTTATAATTCGAATGAAATATATTTCTGTCAAAATATTTCATTATATTCTCGCGATACTCTTTTTTTCTCTCCGACTCAAAATATCGTTTGTCCCATCCGGTTGGGAAGAGAAATAAAAGGGCTAGCGGTTTGAATGAAATGAGCTAGTTAATTAGTCGCGAAGCGAACATATCCTTATCCTTATATCCATTAAAACGATTATAATGGTTTAACAGGAAAACTCTCGTATATCAACTTAATGATAATGAAATTTGCCCTGTGCTCTGCACCCTGCGTGCGATGGTGGCGGTGATGGTGGTTTGCCCAACGAAATAATGGGCTTTCCACGAGACTAAATCTAAAGTTATGTAAACGTTATCGTAGCGACATTAACACAAAATTTATATGTCTTCTTCCTGTTTCCACGATAGCCTTTGCAAACTTCGATTTTCTCGGATGAGATGTTACCCTTGCCGAGTCAATTAAGGTTGACTAGTAAGAGAAAGAGAGAAGTTCAGAAAGAAAGGGGGTTGGTTAGTGTTTAAGGGTGAGTGAAATAACGTCGGCAAGGATAAATCGAGAAAAGACGACGACTTTTCGTAGACACTACCTACGAAACAAAATCCTTCGAACGAGGTGGAGGAGGAGGAGGAGGAGGTGGTAGTGGAGGAAGAAAAAGAAAAAGAAAAAAGGAAAATGTAAAAGAAGAAAAAAAAAAGGGAAGGAAAATTACGTGGTGCTTGCAAGCTTTAAGTTGAGGAGTAGCTACTTACGTAATTACGGCGCTTCTAGTTATTCTTTCATCCAAGACGTTAATGGGTTAAAAGCTTCCCATCGTGATAAAAGTGACATGAAAATCCGTCTATGCTCGAACGAAGATATCCCTCGAAAGAAAGAAAGAGTGAGAGAGAAAGAGGTAGAGAAAGAAAATTAAAAAAATTAAGGGTAGAATGAAAAAAAAATACATTATTACTATCTAGGGGAGAAGGGAGGGAAAAGCTTTTTCTTCGTTCATACGCCATTCTGTGTGTGTGTGTGTGTGTAAGTGAAATTATTCAATCTCGTGGTATACCCCCTTTTTGAAAGATATTATCAATATATCTATAGTAGCTAATGCTATAAGAGAAGTTTTAAGTATGTTCATAACTATTCGCGATCAATCATATTATATTATATTATACATTCAGATATATATATATATATATGTATTTAACTGTCCGACTTGTTCCATCTTCTTAGATGAAACGTAACTTATGCGAGCAATAACTGTCTATGCATGCATAGATGTATGAATGAATGAATGAATGAATGTATTCACGTGAATGTATTTGTGTGTGTATACGCGCAAGATTACGTGTGTGTTGCTAGTTCATTTTATCGTTGCGTTCGAATACTTCGGTTTGCAAAGTCCTCGAAATCTAAACTTGGAGTTTCGAAAGGGAAAGAGGAAGAGGTGGTGGTAGTGGTGGTGGTGCACGGCACGGTAGCAGAATGAGGTGCACAATGATGGAACGTCGAGTGCACCTGCACTTACGTTAATACGGCCGAAGTTGGATAAAGAAGAAGAAGAAGAAGTAGTAGAGAACGAGGGATGAGAGGCTTGCCGAGGCTAAGAACATGGCCTTGGAAAACGAAGATGGGTGGTTGGGAAAAGGGGGGCTGGGTAGAGACGACAAGGTGGCGCCTATGCCATCGCTTAAATGTCATCGATCTAACACGCGTGCCATTAAATGAACCCTCTCGCGTTTTCCATTCTATCACAATTTACTTAAAATATGCTTTTATTCTACTCGGAATAATAATAATTAATAAGTTAGTCGATTGTTTCGTTCAACATGCTTCGTTGATTATTCTAACTTCACGTCTTTTGTTAAGAGTTTCGAGTTTTTTCAAAGTAATTTAAATGTACAATATAAATTTGTATATTTGAATTAAATAAAAGTGTTGCCATTTTATACGTGTTTCTTTAAGTTTTAGAAAGAAGAAAAAATAAAACGAAACTCAACTCATGAAAGAAATAATTAGATTTATTTGAACTAATGGGAGAATAGAAAAGGGTATGTGAATTGCTAGAAAGGTTAAATGGGTCCTGCGGTGAAAAGGGGTCGAGGTTTAACGGTCTTGCATTTGTGTGTACGTTAGTTACAATAATACTAACAATAATTGTAATAATAGAAGTCATAGTAATAATAATAATAATAATAATAATAATAATAATAATAATAATAATAATAATATTATTATTAATAATAGTAATAATAATAATAACAGTAAGAATTATAATGGTTTTAGTAATGGTAGTGGTAGAAGGGTGAGATGGATGACATTGAGTGGAATGCAACACTTCTGAAAAGTAAGTTTTAATACCATGGATTGCTGCATGGCTTTTATTTATTGTTAGTTGCTTTCTTACTACTTGCATTCTTGGTTCTAGAGAATCGGAATAAAGGCCTGTTAACTACTGTTGATCGTTACAAGGCAGGAATTAAGTTTTCCAATTATTCCACGGTACCAACCCTTTATACGAACTTCTCTCAGTAAACGTTGAAGATCTTCTCTTATAGAAGTGAATCGTTTCGAAGTCTAGTCAAAGGGATAAAGATAAACTCACCAATTCGTATTCCTCTAATGTTTGTAAATCACCTTGGTTTAAAGTTGCTTTAAATACGTTTCATACGTATGAGAGTGAATAAAAGAGAGAGAGAGAGAGAGAGAGAGAGAGAGAGAGAGAGAATACATTGTGTGAATTTGGAGCATTTATCGTTGAAATTTTACAGCATTACGTATTCGTAAAATCATTCGATTATGCGACCCTGGCTTTCGTAATATATAAAATGATAATTTATTAGAGAGAATAGGGAAGCATATATTTGCTTTCCGTGTTCTCCAAAACTTCCTTTCTCTTTTTTTATTTTTTATTTTTTCACACTGGAAACTAACTCTCAAATTAACGACTCTAACTCGGAATTATTCTCTTTGCGGCATTTTCCCCCGTTATATTAGTTCAATAATGGTGAATGTAACAAGTTCGTTCTCTCTCTTTTCTTTTTTTTTTCATTTCCTTCACCGTTCTGTTTGCCATTATAAAACAGTTGGTAACTATTTTTTATTTTTGACTTAGGCGTACTTCTTTCTATCACTTGGAACAAAGTAAAGGGTGTTGAGAGCGGATGGAATGGGTGAGGGGAGTAGAAAAAAGTGAAAGAGAAAAAGGTTGGTAACGCAACCGCGAAACTGGTTTGTGGGGACGGGGTAGTAAGGACTTTGCAGCAGACAGGACGTGACGTCAGCGAATGCAAATTTTGTCTTTTATTGCAGGTCCGCAGACCGGTTAATATTCTCCTCGGGTATTTCTTTTTCTACTTCTTCTTTTTCATTTTTTTTTCTTTTTCTTCTTCTTTTTCTCAGACAGAAAACCGAGGGTACGCCTTCGGTGGTAAAAATTTGGGACATTTTGCGGGACGTGAAAGGTTTGAAAAATTCTTTTTTCGAGTACGCATTTCCTTAAAAGAGAAAAATAGTAAAAAATAGAGAAAAGAATAGAAAAAGAAAAGAGATCAATGCATTATCCGTGTAGTCATAGTTGTTTTAGTAAACTATACGCACGTTTTACGTATTTATAAAGGAAAAGAATAGGAAAGAAGGAAAGGAGTATATAATCGAATTATTCAGACGCGAAATAAAAGCGGTTAGAATAACTTTATCGCAGGTATTCCAAACGCGTTATCATCCAAAAGCGTACTCGAGAGAGAGAGAGAGAGACAGAGAGGGAGAGAGAGATAGTGAGAGAGTAAGAGAGAAACAGCTTGCTTTCATTCGATTGCTTCTGGTGTGTCTATCTCTTTCACTTCGTGCAAGCGAACGGGGTGGATAAACATAGCGAACGTTGAGATCAATGTTGGTATTTTTATTTTTCTTTTTTTTTCTTCTATCAAACTTGCTATTCTATTTTTTTCTATCTTTTATACGCTATATATATATTATAAACGTTCGTAGAGGGGTTAGATTATAATATCGTTCGTTTTAGTTTTTAGTTTTATTTCGAATTTGACTATATTATCATATTCCTTGTTTTAAAATAAACATTTTTTTATTCATATGATTTCGCTGACTTCATTGAACTCTTTGAACGCGTAAAATGTGAGTATGCGATATACGAATTTGTTAGAAAATTTGTATTTTCAAAGACAAAGTTAAATATTCACATAGCGAACCACTATATTGGTTTAATTTTGGTTAACCATCTATTACTTCTCTAGGTTGGACTGATATATAAAAAACATTTTTTTTTTTTATTAAATCTCTTTCTTTTTCTCTTTTCTTTCGTTTGAAAAAAATTTCAAAAAAAAAAGATACTAGAAAGTAATTAAAAAGTTTTACACGGTTATTATTATGGCGATAGAGAACATTACGTAGAAACAAAATCGAATAAATGCGCGACATTATTATTTGTGAGAGAACAAAGAAGAAAAAAAGAAGAAAAAAAAATATCGATTCGAAAAGGGGTTGCAAATATAAACCCCTTCCTAATCAAACATTATTAGTCAAACATTATGGCAAATAATTCGATCAGAATTCTAAAAAGTTATTATTTAACTGAGAAAAACTATCAATAAAACCTAGGTGTTATGTTTCGTGTTGTAATTATTTTGTTTTTGTTTGATAATAACAATAAAATAAAATAAAATAAAATATTAATTTCATATTTTTTCTGTGGTTAAATGGAAGAAGAAATTTTGTTCTTGTTATATATCCACTTAACCGTACAGATGACACCAACTCGAAAAAGTAAACTATAGTTGAAAACGAACAGAGATCATAGTAGAGGATGACCGAAAAATAGGTCGTGTATGAAAAAGTGAAAAGAGTGAAATAGAAAAAAAAAAGAGAAAGAAAGAGAAAGAGTGAGAAAGAGAAAGAGAGAGATAAAAATGTCAGGGTATTTGTCGATCGTTCTCGATTCATTCGATCCATATTTTAAAGGTAAAAAAAAAAAGAAAAAAAAACAAAGCAAAAAAAGAGAATGTGTGTGTATGAGAGAGACGGAGAAGGAGAAAGAGAAAGATAGAGAGTGAAAAAATAACAAGAAGGAAGATATATAAAGAACTTTTCTAATAGCGCATATTGAACCGACGCGTCCCGGATCCGTGCTTCAAAAAAATAAGCTGACGAAGCTGGCTAAGCCATTACTCTCTCTCTCTCTCTCTCTCTTTCTCTTTCTCTATCTTTCTCTTTATTTTATTTTTTTTATCACAAACCGACTGCGCGGAATGAGATCAAAGGTGTCGTTCGCTGTTACAATAATTTCATTCGAAAGCATCGACAGAATCGTTTTTCATCGACCACCACCACTATCACCCCCACTGCCACTATCACCAATAGCGGTAGCAGCAGAAACTCGGTGGAGCGTTCTTTTGATGGTCGTTTTCATATTCACTCGCATCCGTTGGTCCATCCGTTGGTTCATCCGTTCGTTCGTTCGTTCGTTCGTTCGTTCGTTCCTATTTAGGTATATTCTATCTGTGATGTGTATATATATACACTATCTTCGTATGTTTTATATACACGTATTATATGTGAAGCATAATCGATGATTCCGTCTATCATGGATTGACATTGATCGACTTTACCGACATCTTTTCATACATTTCTTTCTATCTCTGTCTACTTGTCTATGTCTCTTTTTCTTCGTTTTATTTCTTTTTTTATATCTTTCTATATTTTATATATTTTAAGTTTAACGTGCGCCACTCTACATTATTTTTCTCGCTAAGTTCTTTTTTCTTTTTTTGAAGTGAAAACTTCTTTAGAATAGGGAGTGATTTGAAAAAAAATTGAAACGCGGCGGTGAGACAACGGAGCGGCGGACGGCGATGTAACGGCCACGATATTTAGTAAGAAGAGAAGAAAAGACAAACATATAGGATTGAGTCTGCGAGAGAATGAGACAGAATATAGCTATACAGTTTTTCCTATTCTCGGTCTCCACTTTATGCTCTGTTCCGTAGTTATCGCTCCTGGTTGTATATGTATGGGTTTGTGTGCGACTGCATACTATGAAGCGTGGACACATATTATTTCGATCCTATACCTGTTTGTAGGTAAGAGTGATAGAAGGGTGGAAGAATAAACAGAAATAAGCACGTAGGTATGCGACAAAAGAATAGGGTACAAACGAACCGACGGTCGAAATAAAGAAAGAAGGTGCGTGGTCTGTTTTTTTTTTTTACCAAACGTGTCATTCCTTTACTATTTAAAAATGTTTCTATTTTATTGAAAAATTAATATTAAATTCTTTATTTCGCAAATATTATAATTAATAATAATGAAATATATAGAATATAATAATTGTATTGTCTACAATATATTTTACAAAAGAAATATTTTTATTTTACTATATTAATTTTATTTTACTATATATAGTACTATATATAGTATACATAGTGTATAATACTATATATATATATAATATTATTTTTATTACCAAGTATAATACTATATTATTATATATATAATACTATTTTTATTACGAAGATATTTATATCATATTTACTATTATTATCGTATTATTAATATTATCATAATTAATTATAGTAAATATTATTTTGTAGAATCAATTTTAATTTTTAAAAGAAATTTGTTTACACCTTCTTTTTCGAAAAATCCAGGTCAAGTATGTTTCAACTTTTGTCCTAATTATATCAATCTAAACTCTTAACATATAAAAATGTCTTCAAGCAACTACTTACAAACTCATCCTTATTAAATATCCAACTAAATATCTGATTACTCCTGAACTTGGTGTGTAACGTATAAACAAGCACGATGTTTCTCGTTAAATAGGCTCTTAAATTAAATTAAATCGAAATATAGAAGATTCGATATACAAATTGATTGCTCAACAAAGATTGAAATAATAGATTTTGCTTTAAATCAATGACTGAAGAATCTCCTTCCTTACTAAGTATATAACTAGAAAAGATAATGCAATCGGTTTCGAAAACTTTCTCGTCTTCATTTCTCCAATTTTTTTTATGATCTTCGACTTATCTATCATTCTTTCTCTCTTTTTTCGTTTTCAAGAACGTAAAATTCAATATTAAAAATCACGAAGATAACGACGAATAAGTAACGATTCTCATAAATAATTCCGTAATAAGATTTTGATCTGAAATGGAAGATGCTTCACAAAGAAGTCTCCTTATTACTATTAAAATCACGATTTCCTCTCACCCTTTCTCTACCTTATTTTCTCTCTTACTTTCTTTCTGTTTCTATCACTCTAAGAGATAGTATAGAAGAATTTCGAGTAAAAGATCGAAGTTGAGTGAAGAAGGGAAGATGTGGGGGGAGACTGGCCTGCCCGAAAGATTGTTGTTTCGTTCGAAGAAGGAAAATAAGATAGATTCGAAGAAAGAAAATTAGAAGAAGAAGCAGAAGAAGATGCTAAGGAAGAATGAAAGTAAGGAGAGAGATTGTGAGATGATGTTGGTACAAGTATAAAGAGGGATTGGAATAAGGAAAGAGAATAGGGGATGATAGGGGATGATAGTAGTAGTATTAGTAGTAGTAGTAGTAGTAGTAGTAGCAAGTAGAAAAGAGAATACGATTGCGGTGGTAGATATCGACGATGAGTTAACGGTTCTTTGTACTCCATCCTTGTTCTTTCTCTTTCTCTTCTTTTTTTTTCTATCCCTTTCCTTCTTCTCGTTTTTCTCTCTACATTCGTCGACTAGATTGTTCTACTGTCAATAGCAGAATAATTGAAAGACGCGCGCTTAATTAGTACCCCGGCGATCTACCATCGAATCGTTCGTTCGTTTCTCTCGAGAGGAGGAGGAGGAGGAGGAGGATGAGGAGGAGAGATTATTTCGTCTTGGCTAGGGAATCGAATCAGGAGGTCGTTGGGAAAATCCGGAGCGGAAAATTTGGAAAAGGTAGCCGATATTAGAGAATAACGGATGAATAGAGAACGACTGAGCTGGATCGAAGAAGAAGTACTGCCAAAAAAAAAGAAAAATAAGAAAAAGATGTATATATATATATAAAATGAACCTACGAATTTCAACACTATCTTTCCCATAGAAGGGTACACCTACCAACCCGGGTTTGTAACTACGTGAAACGTGCTACGAATACTCAAATGTCCATCCACGATACAACGTCTCACCATCTATACAAACCTGTATTCTCATTCTAATTCTCTCTCTCATTCTCTCTCTTTCTTTTTTCGTTTTCATGTTTTTTCTTCTTTTTATTTTTCGATCCGATTCCGTCCATCTACTAGGTCTTGAAACTTTTTACTTTCCTCTTTTTCCATTCGTTTTCACCGTGTACCTTTTCCCTTTCACTCCATCAAAATGTCCCTAGGTATCGTCTTTTTCGCCCCCCCCCCATCGTCGTCGTCGTCGTCGTCCTCGTCCTCGTCGTCTTTGGTAATTTCATTAACGAAATTTCATCCGGCACGTCCGTCCGTCTGTCCATCCGTCACGTATCGGATTTAAAATGCATTCAAATGAATTACTCCTCTCTGTGTTAGATATCTTTCCAAATGAGATCGAAATCTGTCTAACAAGGGGAGGGGGGTGGTTTTCGTTTCTACGAATTATGTTTCTATTTTTCTGTTTTTTTTTTCTCTATTTTTCTTTTTTCTTTTATTTAAAGCTTTCGAAGTCATGTCATTTATCGTAATTGACGATAAAGAAGCATTAAGGAACAGAATAGAGTTATGTTTTCTTTTTTTTTTTTTTTTCTTCTGTGTTTTTTAATAATCTTATCCTTCTTGGTTGCTTAGCCGTCATATTTCAGATTTACAAATTGACACGTTGCATTTTATTCATCGCTAATTTGGCTTGATGTCGAATATTCCACGAAATTAAATAAAGTTTCTCCTTGCTCGAATAGATAAGAATAGTGAAATTTGATAAGCAAAAGAAAATTACGGATCTTACGATATTCTTGATTTTTATTAAAATTGTATCCATAGTGTCGATCCTTTAGACGATGATTCTTTTTTTTTTTTTTTGTATAAATTGAAATCACGTAAGGTTCGTACATTTAGAAATTTCTATTTGCAATGATCGTATTTATAAATCAAATTTAAGATTTTCTACGAATTACACGAACATTATTCTTTCGAATATAAATATTTATATATATATAGGTTCGTGTATATATATGTGTTTTTATATGTAGATGGATAATTAAAAAAATGTTCGAGTAAAGATATCCTTCTATAAATCTTATGTCCTATTTTATCGCACCATTAAATTGTCCTACAAGGTAGACACGAATATTCGTCAGTAAGAAATTTTCTGATTGTTATCATCACATCGAACGGTCGTACTCTACTTATGAAACTAAGTAGAAGGTAGAAAGGAATGAGAATAAATTATCTTTGTTCCTGAACGTAAAGTAATTTCTATCAGACAATAATTGCAATGGGAAACGTTCAAATTCTCAATCTTCAGAAGTGATAGTGAAGTGTGTTTTGAATTAATTCAATCTTTTCTCATTTGTATTTTATTTATCTTGAACATTGATAACAGTAAACTCGAAAGAATCTTCCAAAAAAGAAAAAAGAAATGAAATTAGGCTCGTTAGTACAGTAAGATAAATTTACATGGCTTATTTGTTCGCAACTTTCAATGGGGGATTCTTCTCGGTTTCTACGAGTTTACATTTTGAAATTGGTTTCTACATTACTTTTTCGATAAACAAAAAACTCTTTTTCCATAAGCCACGTTGGAAAGCAATATGGTTTTAAGGTATAGCACACGTTCACGTGCATATAAAAGAGCTATGAACATCTTTAATTAGGACACCGTCGTCGAGTCTACCGAAAAAAAAGAAACATTTACCAAGGTATCTCGTTTCTTCACTCTCAGGTGTGTTCTACATCTTTTTTAAAGAATATGAGGTACCGACCGGTCATCTCAATTGAACTTTTTCAACGTGCAAAAAGGAAAAAAAAGTTTACTCGCTCGTGGTGTAGCTCGGCAAATAACGTTTCACTTTTTACAAAACCCACCCCTCATCGTTATCATCTTCTTAATCTTTTCCAAGCATAGTTTTTTCGTTCATGGTAGTGTGAGTATCTAAAAACGACGATGAAAAGATAAGAAGAGATTGTAATCGGGTGTGAACGTTAGAAAAATGATAGTTAATATGAGTTCATCATTTATTCAATTCTATTCTATGTTAAAATTTTTATTATTAATAATTTGAAATATCGAACAAAAATTTATCATTTTTATTAGAAGATATTAAACAAAAATAATAATAAAATTAAATATATTTATGTGGAAAATTACTTTATATATATTGTATTATAATAAATCACAAAATTAATTTCATTTTGATTGAACTTACTGAAACATTTAATTAATAACTTTCCTACTTCGAACTATTTTGTTTTGTACGAGTTCTCAATACTTTCATTTTTCTATCATTCAAATAGAAACATACGACTTTACTCGTATTTCTAATAAATAGGAATGCGCATAAAATGAATCATATTCGGTTGTTAAGAAGAGTATCCATAAAAAAGGTAATTGGTAAGTAAAAATATCACGCTTACGTGGGTTAGAAGTATTCTGATTTTTTTTTCTCTCCCCCACTCTCTCTCTCTCTCTCTCTCTCTCTCTCTCTCTCTCTCTATTAGTTCAAAATCAGATAAGGTCTTGGCACTTGGAGCTTCCGGGTTAGTTTCTTGGAAGGGGCCGTAAATATTCACGAGTTAGGTGCGCGTAAAGCGTACGTATCCTCGCGTTTAATGATTGCACATGACGTGGGGGAGAAGTGATCGGTCGTGGGAGTAAAACAAAGAGAGAGAGAAAGAGAGAGAGAGAGAGAAAAAGAGAAAGAGAAAGAGAAAGAAAACGATGAGGAAGAAGAAGAAGAGGAAAAGGGTGGAGGGTAAGACGCATTTGAAAAGGGGTTGTTTAGTGCGAGGTGCACCAAGGGCGTTAGTAGCAACGAACACATACATTTATATACCTGTGTACACACATACTAATACAAAAATACACGTGTACTTATACACACATTCCTCCTCCCCCTTCCCATACTATTTTCTTGAACATAACGCCAACAACTTATCTCGTCTACCATCGAGCTCGGCTACCTACCCCCTTTTCGAAGGAAAGCATGCGAGTACCCACCATTTCCCCTTAAACATAGAGAATGAGAGAAGTGTAGCCGATAACTAACGCACTACCTACTTTTACTAATCCTAAAACTTATCTTTCTTTCTCTTTCTCTCTTTCTCTCTTGCTTTTGTCGAGTTAATCTACTTTTACATCCTCGTATATTTAATTCATTTCTATTTATTTCGTCGATATTTTTATAAATTTTCAATCAATATTTCTTGTAAAAATTAATAGGAAATGTCGCTTATGGGCTGCAGTAAGATCTGGGAAATGTATGGTGAATGACGTCTATAGGTGACAGTAGGATCTGGAGGATGTATGGGAAATACCGCCTATGTTAATTAATAGTCGATGTATATGAATATTTTGTAAGGTATAAATATTAATTAAGCGATGTTTTTTTCCTCTCTTTATTTTTTCTTTTTAAATATGTTGTCAGTATTTATAAAAAATAACTAGGTCGTTTTTAAATTTGAATATTCATACGCGGTATATACTTATATTTTGTTTTTAATACTGATCGTCTATTTTAAATATTAATAGGCTATATTTTTATCGGTATAATACTTCGACCTCTTATATTACTGATTTTTTAAATTAAATAGTAATAATTTATTTCAAATAATGTTTATAGATTTTTAAAAATTCTCCATCCAATTTATTAATAGCAGCCATATTAACGAGTGTTTAAAATATAAATGATAATTCTTTAGAGTGTTATAATTTAAATATGTAGTCAGATTTATAATAGGATCGCATATAAATCCTAAAGATTTATTTGTTATAGAATATTAACCCAATAAATATTATTCCCCTATTTCTGAAACATTTTAATTTTATTATATTTCCATTATATTTTTCATTGTCTTTTGTGAAAATTGTATGAAAGGTGAAAATAACGTTAGAGCAATACGTCAAAAGTAGCAGCAACTAGCCAAGGGCCAAGAAGGGTTGAGAAAAGGGTGGAATGTGTATAAACAGTCAGAGGACAGGGCAGGGTGATCTACCGAAGGGGTAGAAGAACTGAGACTGGAATGTATTCAAACCGAACGCTCATTAGCACGCTAATTGCTCTCTTGATTTCACGGGGGAGATTTCGACGTAAAATTCGGAGGTACGGCACGACGTTTCGATTTAATTAAAAGTTTTCCTACGTCACCCTACTACTACTCTACCATCTCCACCCATCCACCACCACCACCACCACCTCCACTTCTACTCTCTTCTACCACGACTCAGACAATTGGATTCAATGAGCGCGATTACCTTTACCGTGATATGCTAACGCGCGGTTGTCACCATAGCTCGAAAGTCTTCCCTTACTCTCTTTTAACCCACCCCTTTATGCCACCCCTCTCTCTTTTATCATCATCCTTTACTTATTCCTTATCCTCTGGATTTTATCTTTCTCTCTTTATCTATCTCGAGTATCGTCACGCGTCGTTAGATCATTCCCAACCACCGTGACACGATTCTCGTCGTAGTTAAATTTACCAATTTTTTACTTATTTTTTTTTTCATGGAAATGTTTCCTATCAAACTTTTTTATTCCGGATTTGACCTATCTTAAGTAACTATTTTTTCCTTTCTTTTTTTGCTTTCGAATGGAAAACGTTTTTATTTCCTATGACAATCTCCTTATTTTATTTGACCATATTTTCAATCCCTTTAAATCTATTTTTATCTCTCTTTTGAGTACCATCATGCTTCGTTAAAGTCCATGGAAATGTTTTTTCCGTCAAAGTTTTATTCGAGATTCGAAGTGTACCTTAACTAAATATTATTTTTCCAAATATGAACATTTTTATTTCTATAATAAATTCTTTTTTTAACTTTGTTTGATAAATCGTAGACAAATTGCTTAAAAAGCAATCGTTTAAGATTATTTTACATTTCGAAACTGTTCGATAATTGTTATCACGTTAAAGTTAAATCTTTGGAAAGGGTTGAAGTTAACGTTCGAGAGAAACTCTAAGATCCTTTTCATCCTTCCTAACCGCTTTCTCGTTTGAGAAGTGGTCTGAAGTCATGGTTGGTGGACGTTAGAAAGTTGTAATTCGATGCATCCAGGATTTCGTTTGGTAGGTGGTCACGAGAGAGCATCATTGGTTGGTCGAGGCCACTTTTTGCGTCATTTCACGAAGCACCTGTCCTCTTTCTCTTCTAAACTACTAGTTTCGAATTTGTGCAAATGTTTGTCTTTTGAGTTCAACCCAAATCACGGAGGGGTACGTAGCTCTAAGGTTTTCCCTTTCCCTTTTCTCTCTCTCTCTCTCTCTCTGTCTCTCTCTGTCTGTACTTGTTTCCCACAAGATAATCAGACATATTAATTAACAGTCGTACGTGTTTGTGTTCTTATGTTAATTGATCTAATTGTTGATCTATATAAAATATATAGAAAATAAAATAATCAACTTTAATAGAAAATGTTTTTCTTATCCTAGATTCGATTATTCAATCCATTTAGTTTATTTATCTCGAATCCGAATGAAAGAATGACCGAAACGTACGTACATGACACACGTACACGCATATACGTATGTGCGTGCATATTCACACACAACCATCCTCGTGTCACGGCTCCTAAAAGCATCGATATTAAAAAAAGCCATTCGTTGGAATCAATTAGTCACATGGAAGTTGAACATCGAATTCCAATGGTACGATCTATCTATAAACTTTTATATACATATATACATATATACATATATATATATATATATATATATATATATCATACATGTATACATATATGTAGAAAGTATAAACAATATTCTCTCGGATTAAGACATTCGTTTTCCCGGTTGACATCGTTTTTCGCGCAACACCAATGTCGTAAATTGTACGCGTTCTGACACACGTATACACCTACGTAGGATACGTACACGCACACATTTTAATACTTACGCGCAAAAGCGGATTAACAAAGTTCGCTGAAGAGTGAAACTGATACAAAAAAAAAAAAAAAAAAAACAAGAGTAACGAAAAAAAGAATGACGAAACGAGATGGGTGTGTGTGTGTAGGTGGGTGGGTGATGGAGTAGAAAGTGAAGGAGGAATGAAGGGTTAGAGGAAGAATAAGAAGAAGAAGAAAAAAAAAAAGGGGACAGTTTGACGTTACATCGTCTTTCATCGGAAGCTCCAATCTGTGTATAGTTTCGATTTGATTGCTACGTTTTTATATTTTTTTTACCAATCAGAAGTTTACATGGACCGTATATGTATATGTAGTATCTATATCGTTTTCTCACGCTATTGCTATTCGATTTTGACGTAAGGTTACAACATCCCGTTCTAAAGAATAACCCTCAACGATTCTTTTCTTCTTCTTTTTCTTTTTGATGGTGGTACATCTTAAATGAAACTTTCTTCTTCTTCTTCTTCTTCTTCTTCTTCGGGGTCTACCATTTTGTTATTCGAGCTTAAAGAAAGGAAAAGCTCGGATGAAGAAGGACTTTTAGAAAGAGGAAAAAGAATAAGAGAGAATTTATAAGTATTTGTGTATGTGTGTGTGTATGTATTTATGGGGGTGAAAGAAGACAGGAAGAAAAAGAAAGAGAGATAGATAAAGAAAGAAATAAGAAAACTGAAAGAATAAGAGAAAGATAGAAAAGCGTGTGAGAAAATCAGATGCTGTCTGTTTGGAAGAAATATGGTTCGAGCATCATAAAAAAAAGATATGCTTCTTGGGGGGTGTAGGGGGATGAAAATAAAGTATGTACGGTCACGCCACTCTCTAGATGGACACCGTGTCCAACCAATATACGCCCTTTTCTTTCCATTTCAAGTATTTGCTTTATGTTTTCTGTTTTATATTTTTCTTCTTCTTCTTCTTCTTCTTTTAATCAATTAATTCTTTTTTTCTTTATCGAGACATCGTTTTGAATATTAAATATATCACTTTTATTCTACAATGATGAAAAAAAAAAAATAAAATGAACAAATTCTCTAAAGGGGTAGATGAGATTATTGCAATGCAAAGATATTTATCCGATTTAGTTATAATTTTTTTAAAAAGAGAAGAAAATTGGAATCGTTTATTTAGCCACTTGAAATTATTGTCTTTTGCAGAAGCACTGGAATCCTGTTCGAGATAGACGGACAAATATAATTATGAAAAGAGAACTAGAAAGAGAGAGAGAGAGAGAGAGAGAGAGAGAGAGAGAGAGAGCAAGAGGTTGAGGAATCTGGAGAATTCGTTTGACCGTGCAAAGACAGACAGACCAGGAACGCACAAGTGTCCTTTCAAATAACCAACCGAGCTGCTTTATAATCGTACGAAACATGCAAACAACTAGATAGATAGAGAGATACACCGATACAAATATAGGTGCATAGGTAGAACACCACCGACCGACCCTTTCTGTGTGCATACAGTTGGATGAATCTAATGGTGTTTAGTCGTTCTACGAATCTTGGTCAGTCGGAATCGTGTAAAACGGAAAGGTAGAGAGAGAGTGAGAGAGAGAAAGAGAGAGAGGGGAAGGGTTGGTAGTAGCGAGGACCAAGGTAAAAGCTTCACGTTCGAGAAATTCTAATGGAATCGAGCGTTAATTGCAGCTCGTTTTAGAGCCGTCCGGCAGCAATTACAAAAGGGTGGAAGGGAGACGAAGGCTACGAATTAATTAATGCTTTTCTCTTACCTCGTTGAAAGCAGTTTTTACCTTCTTTCTCTTCCTTCCTATCCAAGCATCCTCTCCTATACCACCCCATCCCACCCCACTCCCCACACTCCTCACCCACCTATCCTTTCCTCATCCCCATATACTCGCTTGAAAATTATTTTCTATCTTTATTTCTTTTATGCCTCACTACTGTACTCACTACTTCACGATTCTAGTTTCACGTTCATCGTTATTCACCGATATCCCATCGACTTGCTTACTTCTCTTTCACGAGTACCGTCCTTCTGTTATCTACTTTCTCTTTCTATCTCTTTCTCTCTCTCTCTCTTTGCTTACTCTCGTGCAAACCATTCTTTTTCCCACGGACCGACGAAGCAACGAACCTTTTGTGGCCCGCAGAAAACTTACGAGAAAAAAGAAAAGTAAAATGGAAGAGAAGGAAAGCAAAAAAAAGTGAAATAAGTTTCTCTCTTTCTCTCTCTCTCTCTCTCTTTTACTCACAGAGAGTCTAGTACTCGTCGTTTAGTGATAGACTGGTGTGCCGTATATAATGGTGGTGCAAGCGAACCTTTTTCCAGAAGTATTCGATGGACGTGACTGTAGATTGTTACCCGGAGTGGGGAATCAAAAAGGGGTTTGCATTGTCGAAGACTGAACACGTTGCCCATCTCTCTGCCTTAGTATTCTTTGACGTTCTCTTTTCTTCAATGTATACATACATATCAACATATATATATGTATATGTGTGTGTATATAGATATAGTATGTATTGAAGGATCAGGAGGTTTATTGTAGGCAACTGTAGTTTTTAAATTTGTTCTATCCCATCGAAAGATTCAACTTTTGACTCTTTCTCATACTTTAACCAGGTCCGAGTTAATACCGTAAAAAGCTTTGAAATTTAATGCAATTGGATCGCAAACTGATGCAACTTTCAATTCCATTGGTCTCTTACGAAAATGTAAGTTAGTTCTGATTATTATATATATATATATATATATATATATATATATATATATATATATATATATATATATATATATATATATGTATACAATTCTGTTTTATTTTTACATAAAAAGAATTCTACAAAAAAATATTGATATATTTAACCACAAATCTAATAATATATTATATTTAATAATTCAAGTTTTTTTCTTTTTAATATAATTTTTTATTCAAAAATAAAATTGAATGTACTCTTCCATTCTATTTGTTTATTTTATTTTCTTCCAATGGTGATGTAAAAATGAATGTATGTTGCATCATTGTATTTTTCATCGTTTTATAGAATATTTTTTGATTGTAACGTTGATGATTTTTGGTTCGATTTCTTTCGATTCGTGTACTTCGAACGCGTTATCCGTTATACCTGGTCGTTTTACCTCTCACCTTTAATCTCATTTTTCTCTTCTTCAACAAAAACTCGTCTATTCGAGTACTTCAGAGAGAGAGAGAGAGAGAGAGAGAGAGAGAGAGAGAGAGAGAGAGAGAGAAAAGGATTGCACGATCAATTTGTATCTTTTTTTTTCTCTCTCTTTTCGAAACGATACTTCTCTCACCGATGTCGTTTATTACGTTATCTCGGAGTACTCGAAATGTCATTCGCAGTCGTTTCGCAGTACGACGAAATCGATTCCGATGGAATTTCAAGCGGTAAATTGGACGAATCGATAAATATTGAGAACGAAAATTGCGGACAGATGATAGGACGAAAAGAAGAAATTTTTACTTTTTTCTTTTTTTGTTTTTTTTTTCTTTCTTTTATTTCGCATTTCTTTCCCTTTTCATTTTGACCAGTTATTTCAGTGCAGTTTTGATACTGAACTCTATTGAGACGATTATCTTCGTTTAATTTTTTTTATTTTTTTTTTTTTTTATTTTTCAAATCGTACGCACCTATGTGTTATTTATTAATAATAACTTTTACGTTTATTTTAAACGATCGATATTGAAATACAGTTATTACTGAAAAATATTTGTAATCCTACTGTCAATTTGAAACAATCAGAAATTTTCAACGATCAAATGCGAGAACCATTTTTAGATCATTTCAATAAAATTATATTTCACTTTATGACAATAAAATTTATATCAATTTAGAAAATTAAATAATCCTTATTATAGATTTCTATGTAGAAAAATTTTGTAGCTTTTACATTATAAACAAAATATGAATTATTTCAAATTTGCAGTGAGAGTTAATACGAATATTACTGTGACTTGCTATATATATATATTTATATGTATAGCAGATATTTATCAAGGGTGAAATGAGATCGAAAATAATGAAAAAGATGCAATCGCGTGATATTCGATGACTGCATACTCTCAATATTATCGATTTTTATGACTCTCTCTACGTTAGTCATTTCGTTATTAACGATTTCGCTACTAATTCATTTTCCGTTTACTCTCTGTAATAAATTCAGTATTTAAATTACGTCGATTATACGGAATGAAGGGAGAATTTAAAGGTAGATGCTATATTATATATTATACAATCGTATAATTAAAAATTGTGATTATTGTTTTGGATACTTTTGACAAAAATATTATACAATTTTTGTTCTTATCATTTCATTGAAACTTACTCAATACGTTTTTGATTTATTATATTATTTAATTATTATTATACGAAATAAAATACATTATAATTTCTCGTGTGTGTGTGTGGGTTAAGTTTAAACGGCAATAGGGATGGATAAATTATTACCTTTGCGGGACTTAAGGTAAGACGTGACTCGGGACAGATCGATAATACGACGGCGCTGCATCGAGATAGACCTTGAGATTGCGCTTTATTTTATGCCAAGGCTACCGGGCACGCTTTTGCAGGGACATTGCGCGAAGTCACGAATAGTGTAATTGAAAATCAATATTTGCGCTTGGTTTTCACTCTTCTTCCTCTTTCCAGCGAACAATTCGACTAGCCACCTTGGAAACGAGCAACCAGAGGGTCGAACCTTTCCATTTACGAATTTATCTACTACCACGTATTTGTGTCTGTATGTGTATGTCTATGTCTATGTCTATTTGTACGTTCATACGTGCAAGTGCAAATGCAAATTTCGCATTTCGTGAGACTGAAACGTTCTACCATGAACATTCCTCAAAACTTCTTCCCTTTTCTCGCTTGGCCACGCGTACTCATTGAAATTGTTGAAATTTTCCGATAACACCAGCCTGCGGGAAATTTGGTCACACTGAGAAAATAGACAAGGTATACTTCTAACCAAAAGCTATTAATTCTTCAGATTCTTCATCCTTTTCGTGGTTTTAAACCACTGAGAACATTTAGAATTGATGTAATTAATGCATCTTCTCTGTGTTCGAAAAAAAAAACTCGAAGAATTTTAACTATCTGTTGTTGAAGATTCTTTTTATTTATTCATTTTTTTAGTAACAACCAATCATACATAAGGTAGTATTTTTTACGACGACTTTTCTCAAGGATTCTTCGAAGATAAGAAAAAGAAATTTTTGTCCCATCCTCCTCGTTCCCTTCTCCTTGTAATTTCCCTTAATTCATTTTCATTCACTCTTCGTTAGTACCTAACCATCCCTTCCTTTTTTTTGTTCCTCTATTTCCACCCTTCAGCCACTGTTGGAGAGAGTTACCTTGGAAAATAATTCTTACACTTCGAATATTTCCTTTAATTAATTAAGACGCTGATTATTCGTCTTATTAACTTAATTACCTTATTAAAGAAACGGGGATCGAGTATTATCGATCGTGAAATTACTTAGGACGTTTTTAAACAAGCACTGGTTATTTTGAGTATTAAAAGTAAAAAAGAAACGATTAAAATAGATAAAGAAAAGAAAGTAAAGTAAAGAGTATTAAAAACCAAAGTGATAACTATAGATCTCATCTTTCAACGAAAATCACTGGTTCAAGAATTTTGTCCTCGGTGAGCACTCACAAATTCTTTCCATTGAGAAAGTAAGATAGTAGAAATGCGTCTTTTTTATTTTTTATCTTTTCTATTTTCTTTTTTTTTATTTATTCATGCTAAGAAATATTCTAGAAGTTCGTCAAAGGACGGTGCTTTCAGGGAAATCGTCGCGAAAAATCTTTAGAAATTATAGGTGGGTACCATTTCCCTATCTCTATCTTCACTTTTTCTTTTACTTCCACCTCCTCCTCCTCCTCCTCCTCCTACACCTCCTCCTTCTCGTTTCATCTTGTCTCGTTGAAAGTTTCTCCTTTTCTTTGTGCCTTGAGAAAGTGACACTATCTCGATAAAAATCTTTCTTCAAAAAAGAAAAGAAGAAAGAAAATGCTACACGCGAAATTTAAAAAAGGGGAAACAAAACTAACAAAGAAAAAAAAAGGAAAGGAGGGTTGGGGTGTAAAGGAAAGAGGATTAATCAGAGACAGAGCAATCAGTACCAATCGAATAAATGAAGCGTAATAAAAAAAAAATGGTTAAATAATTATACACTCGTATAAATGAAATGAAACGAATCAAGTATTTACTGGTAATATGAAAAATTCGTTGATTAAAAAAAAAAAAAAAAAAAAAAACAAAGAAAAAATCTTTCTTTATTTCGTATATTAAATTATTAGAAGAATAGAATTTTATTCGTGCAATTATTTAATTGAAGATGATGTAAATGATCGTGAAAGAATTCAAATAAACGTAAAGCGTATTTATCAAATTCAATCACATTTTTCTCAAATAAATGAAGTATGTATTTCCTCAAAAAAATTAGGTCACCTCAATATATTCGTACCTATCATTTTTTTTAAAAAATATTTTATACGTAGAATATATATTATTTTTATATTAATGAATAATATACGATCCATTGTGTTATTTTATGTTTTTTTCTTCTTCTTATATTATATTAAACTCAGAAAAGAAAAAATTGTAAATAAAAAATCTCATTAATATAAAATTGAATAAGAAAAAGAAAAGGATACCCTATTTTTTTCTGGAGTCGACCCTAGATATAAAATTCGAATAATTCGAAGATAACAAAGTAGAGTTTCTTTTCTTACTTTACCATCCTCCCACCCATCTATATCTACATATTTAAATATACTTTATAAATACCTTATCAACATATCTATCTATCTGTAGCAAAATTCATACACGTTAATAATTCCCGTAGAAACTTAAATCGACACTGGTAAAGAGGGAGTGGGAGGGGAGGGGAGGAGGGCGGCGTTCTATTCGCAGTATTTACAGTAAATATTTTCCTAGCCGCAATCATGTCTGTTAGTAGTATGAAGGTAATAGCGTAAAAAGGAAGGAAAGGCGAAAGGTTGGTTTGAAAGTGTAAGAGCGAGTAAGACAGAAAAGGAAGAAGTGTGTTGGGGGTAGTTGGGGGGTAGTTGGGGAGAGGGAGAGGAAAAGCTTGGTGAAACGAGAACGTACTAGCAGAGAAATAGGGGTAAGAGGAAAGAGAAGCCTCATTACGAATATACCTACGAAATTGCTGTTTCGAGTAGCGTCGGCCTGCGTGCGTTATCCTCCCGGCAATACACCTAGCTACCCTACGAATCTACCTACGAGAATCAACCTACGAACCAACCCTTTACCTTCCTCTACCTCTTTGCCAGAAAATCCTGTTGTGTATGCAGCCAAGTTTACTTCGATGTTGTTTTCAAGCGTGTGGGCGAAGTCGATACAAGTTTAAAGTGCGTATGCATGTTTATGTATATGCAATTGTGTATGTATGTGTGTGTATGCGGAAACTAGTCTGTCTTTCTTTCTCTTTCTCTTATTCACTTTTACTATGTTTCTCTCTCTCGTTTACTCTTTTAGTGGCAATAGAACACGACAACGAGAGAAACAGAGAGACGTTTGCAGTAGTTTTCAATCTTCAAACGGTAAGAGAACTTAGTCTTCCCCTCTCCCTCACCTTCACCCTTTTTCTCTCTTTTATTTTCTATCTTTCTTTTTCTCTTTCTCTCTCTCTTTACGTCTCCTCTCAGTGTCGTAATAAATTCTCATGCACGGAAGGCTTTAGTTTATAAATTCCACCTCTACATTCGCCATCTCTCTGGGAATTTTAATTAAGCACCTGTACACACCTATTAACGTCCTCCTCTCATTTTCATCTTTGCGCACACCAAACGAGGCATTCCTTTTTCGAACACCTTCCAGATACTCGAGAGGATGCATGCTCGATATCAATGGTGCTTTGAACGTTTTCTGTGTATATTTCTCTGTTGGCTATTTCTGTCTTTCTAAACAAAATGAGACAAGAATTCTAGAAAGAGAGAAAGAGAGAGAGAGAGAGAGGTAGCATAGCGTGCTAGGTTTTGAAAATTTCTTGAAAATTTTCCTCCTCAAAATCCTCTTCAATGGAATGAAAGAAAGCAAGAATAAAGGATATAAAGGTGCAATAAAGGTATAAGAAAAGCCGAGGACGAAGATCCGATATTATTAAGTTTTTCAACCAGTTTAATATTATATTATATGCTGTATCGTATACCTTCGTCTATGGAGGTCTTCTTTCACTCCTTTTTATTCTTTTTTCAATGCTTAACCAATAACAACGTCATGATTTTTAAAAACTTTTAGTTTTCAATGAATGCGAATAATAATAACAATCGAAAATGTATTCAATAACTCTTTGAAATAACGTGTTTCTAACACACTCGATGTTTAATCAATTTGTTTAAACTGGTACGAGTTCATATAACTTGGCAGTGGGTGGTCTCGAAGAGGCTCGAAATATCAAATCCAGTTATTCCAAAGCTTTTATTTTCTTTCGATTTAATTTCGAAAAACAGAATTGACAATTCGGTCAACAACGTTACGTTAAAAAATCAAAATTCGAATAGAAACGATACCCGAAGATTGTACGAACATTGGCTATCAAAGAATAATATTTACAATCCTTGTTCATTTATTTCGAAAGATATGCATTGACTCTCTTTGTGTTCTCAATTTTTTTTTTCACAAAACTGAAGGAATGGTTTTTGTATTTGGGAATAATCTAGGAAAGGAGAAAATGTATAGAAATAAATAACTCGACTAAAAAGGGAAGTTCAAATTGCGAAAGACGAAATTGCATTTTCTCAAACAATAGTGAGGATAATGAAAAGGACAGACTGCAGACTGGCTTAAAGACGAGTTATATAATAATAGAGTGGAATCGAGCATTTCCATAGTATAATAATAAAATAGTCATTTGCTAGGATGATGTTGTTGACCCTGATTAATTCAAAGATTAAAATAGTTGGCTGAAAAACAGAAAGTCAGGGCTTCTGTTCAGTTAATTCAACAGTCCAATTTTTTCATGAATCTCACAGTAGTTTATAAGATAAAAAGAGATAGATACACACATATATACATGCATACGCATACAGAGTGAAACTGAGAGAGAGAGAGAGAGACAATTAAGCGAGTGGACTGTTTACTCACGCGTCTCCGTTGACTATCATCAACGGGAATACGGAATGGTTCGTAGGGGATGGTCGAGAGAGGGTGAGTGCATTTACTGGAGGGAGGTTCGCTGTCCACCGACGTTACTCTCCTTCTCGCGACCATAATGGCGTCAATAGTGCTGATTATGTGACCGCGTTAGCTCGCGTACAGGCCGCATGTGTGCCGCATGCGGGCAACCCTCTGTTGTAGAAGGAGAGACAGCTTTTGGTTTTGAGGGCTCGTACATTCGACGAAGCTCTCTACTACTGCCAATGCCGACGATTTCAACGAGGTGACAGTTCCGTCGCGCGCTTTATATATATATGTGTGTGTATGTTTATGTTTGTACATATTTATTTGGTATATAGATATATCCTCTTGTGTGGTGTTGTTGTACAGGTCCATTCAACCTACTATTATTTTATTTTTATCATTTACATTTTATTGGATAACATATAATTCATGTTTAAACAAAAAACAAAAAAAGAGAAAAACTCTTTTGCATATTGCAGCAGAGCCAACTGCGACAAGTTTAATCATCGTTGCTGTTATTACGATTTTATAATTTATATAAATATTAATGAGAGAGAGAGAGAGAGAGAGAGAGAGAGAGAGAAAGAGAAAAAAATGAATGATAATTAACGAACGAAAGAACAAACGATACAATAAAAAATAAAATAAAAATATTATATACAATATATAATATATATATTTTAATAATATTTCTTTGAATGGTTGTAGTTTAAAAAGTAAAAAAAATTCACTTGAGAAAAGAAAAACATAGAATTAAGAATTGACTTTCCATTAGTAGTTTCTCTAAAAGTAGAGAAGCACCCTGTAGACTGGCACACATTTGCACACGTATGCGCATGCCAATAAAGGGGAATATCCTCCGAGTTGAACCCCCCTTTCCTTCCGCATTTATCCCTCCATTCTCCTCCGTTGCTCTCCGCAGCGTGTTCCGGCTTCCAGAACAGGAACGTCCTGCTGAATGCTGGCAGGATGAAGGGTCATCGAGGTCATACATGGTCGCGAACTAGCGGAGAAATTTTGACAGCTCGACGATAACAAGCTCGTATCTGTCACGAGTAGCTGGAACGATGCTGGGGATTTGAAAATTCGTTCGCATGCGTTTCTACCGCATATCTATTCATCTCTCTCTCTCTCTCTCTCTCTTTCTCTCTTTCTATCCGATCCGTCTTCCTAAGCGATGACGCACTCCAATCTCTCTCAATGATTTCATTCGAACGATTTTCAAATCTTGTAAATATAATATAAATTCATTATTCTCAATTTTATTATTATTATTATTATTATTATTATTATTATTATTATTATTATTATTATTATTATTATTATTGTTATCGATTAGTTTTATATAATACAAAATACAATTTTTACGATTACTTTTATTATTCTTATCTTTATCATTTCTTCATTCCTTTGTTTTATTATTCAT
This sequence comes from Polistes dominula, assembly GCF_049000335.1. Lineage (NCBI taxonomy): Eukaryota > Metazoa > Arthropoda > Insecta > Hymenoptera > Vespidae > Polistes > Polistes dominula. The sequence continues at coordinate 2,900,298 of NW_028301040.1, forward strand.
TGTACCAGATTAATTTATAAAATATTTATTTACGTGAATGATTGTCAGAATCGATAAGAGAACTCGGGAATCGTTTACTATTTAATAGTTCGAAAGGAGAAAAAAAAATAAGAAAAGAACAAAAATTCTCCTCACCTCGATCGGCCCTATTCCCTATATCCCTTTTAATATTATATCGTGCATTAGTAGATACGAGCCGCGTTTGGTCGGACAAGGAAAAATCTCTTTCCGATAAATTTTTACGTTCGAACGAGGAGACCCTATCCAGAGTGAGAAAGGGGGAGAGAAGGAGAGAGAGAGAGAGAGAGAGAGAGAGAGAGAGAGAGAGTAATGTTGAAGGAACTCGCTATTCCGAGGTTCTACTTTTTCGAAAGAAACTTTTCGAATAAATGTACAGGGTGCCTGAGGTTTTTTTTTTTTCTTCAACCAAATGGTGTAGGCTTTTTTTTTAATCCACGAAAATAGAAAAACATAGCTTCGGATAAACGTTGGTCATTTATATATCGGACACCGTGTATATTCGATCTTACTCATTGATGGTGGTAAAACGACAGAGAGAGAGAGAGAGAGAGAGAGAGAGATGGGTGGGATGAGGGAAAGGATGGGGGTGGTGGGGGAGGAGGAGGAGGAAGAGGAGGAGGAGGAGAAGGAGGGTTGGGTATGAGAGAGAAATAGGTGCGAGATTCTCTCGAGCCAACCCTACTAACATCATCGATCAATCGCATCTTCCTAAGAGAAACAATTTCTCTTCTGTCAGCTCGTTAGTGGTTTGATGTACTATACACCGCCAAGTTGTGACATGGAAAATTGTCAAGTTGCCCATCATCTTGTTATACAGCTTGGAAATGAATTCTTATTGAGTAAACAAGAAAAATAAAAAAATGGATTTACTTTTCCGATCTTAACTTTTCCACTTTTGCGTCATTTTCCACCTTTTGTTTTATCACTAATACTATTTCCATTATAAAGATCGTTATTATATCTAATGCATTATTATCATCATCATTATTATATTTTAATTATCATTATCATCAGTATTATTATTATTATAATAATATTTACTATTATTATAAATTATTGTTATAATCATGTTATTATTATTATTACTATTATTGGTATTATCGGTATTATTTTCATTACCGTACCGTATTATTATGAGACTGTTAAAGCTAGTCATCCAATCCCCGTTACAGGATTCTCATTACCTTTGCTTATGCTTTCTCTCTTTATACAAACCATTTTCTTAGCCCCCACAATCTTCTTACATTTTATTTATTTATTTATTTTTTTTTTTGAAGGAAACCCATCATAGATTTCAAACATGATATTACTGTTTCAAAATTTATTCTCAACTTATCACAATTTTTTTTTCCAACTATTTACGTGCTCAACAAACAAAAACGTTTCAATCGTACAAAGTTATTCATCGTATTTGAAATGGTATTAATATTACGTTATGATTACTTTTTTTTTTTTTGAATCGTGCACGTAATAATCGAACGTTTTATTTCTTGTGTATAGTTATTGACGAATTTTATTCTGTATTCCTTAAAGAATAAATCTTGACTTTTTTATGGATACACAAAAAACCTTAGCTCGGATATAACTGGGATATTAGAAAAATTTTAATAAAGTTTCGATGAAGCGGGTGGAAAAGGGGAATAAAGGGAGAGATTGGCACAGAGAAAAGATAACGTTTCTCATTCGCTCGAATACGCGTCATTGTTCATCTTTCGTAGGTTTTCCCGAAGCTCCGAAGATATTAAAAAGATTTCGAGCTTTTGTTATTTACATAACGGTAGAATTAATGCAATCGAATTAATGCCGCTACCACCGTTCTCTCTTTATCCCTTTGAAATTTATTTTCTTTTTTGTTTTCCATCGTTCGATGCTTCGATCGGTTTCAATTAACCAACTTATCGTGGCTTTTATGTAAAGATTACGAAGCTAGGAAGAAATTGAGAATGAAGGTAAAGAAAGTAATCAAAAGGACGATATTAAAAATAATTAATTGCTCGAAGGAAAATATAAGTTGATTAACGGTAATCAATTTGAAGGGTTGCAATTTTGTTAAGTATTTTATAATATTTTTAGATCATTATTTTATACGAATAATTAATATTTAAATAATAATTTTACAAAAATATTGTTAAATCCTTAATCGTTAATTAAAAGAGAATGAAGAAGAATAAAATACAAGGAAAAATCGTTTTGTTTCTTTTTTTATTTTCCCCACTGTTTTTCTTAACTAAACATTTTATTTGTCTATCGTTTTGTACAATTGCCAATTATATTCCTTCATTATTTGTATGTTAATATCAACAACGTTTGTTTATTCGTATGTATAAACGATTTATAAACGTTACATCTTAAATCTTTTTATTCCTTTAATTTCTTTTTTGTTTCTTTGAGTGTTTGTTCGTGAGAAAAATCTATATATATATAGATATATATACATATGTAATATATGGGAAAGCTTAAAGCTTTCAAGAGTTTTATTATCGTCGATAGAAACGTATAGAAGGGGTTCTCGTAAGGTGGTTGCTACCCTTCGAGCAAAAGCTGTGCTGCTCATAAAATGTTATTGCGTCGAATAAAGTGGGAGGGAATGAAAAAAAAAAGAAAAAGAAGGTACTAGTATAGCGTAGAAAGGTGGATGAACGGTGGGGAGCGGTAGAGGGGTAGGGGTGGTAAAGTTGAGAAGGGGTGTACTCAAAGTCGCGGGATATCTTCGATCACAGCACGCGATTTAACAATTACCGAGCATCTGTCTTTACGTTTACATATGTGCAATCATGGTTGCGTACATTCACGCTCGTCGACTGGCTTTAAGATTAAAATAAAGAATAGACGAATCAATATACAGGGTGTTTCGTAATAAACATGTGAAAAGTTAACAGAAGAGACATTTGTTAAAAATGTATTTTATTTTAATTTTTGTTCCAATATTATGAGTAACATTTGTATTTGAATAATTTATGATCATTTATTTTTGTAGAAAATGATTAAATATTATGTCAATTATGAATTTTGGATTGATATTCAAATACTATACATTTTTATAATATATATATATATATATATTTTGAATCAATTACTACTCATTACTACAATATGATAATATTAACAGAAAGCACATACTTTTCCCATTTAAAAAATTATTTTATCGAGCAATAACCCAGATTAGCATAAATGTTAATTAGTGACTTTTGCTTGCGCATAGATTAAATATTATTTATTCCTTTTTTTTCCAACGTAACGACGAAATTAACTTGTGTGAAGTTAATTATTGCGTTATCTTTCCGACTACCGTGTTATGAAGTCGTATCAGAGTACGACATTTATATGCATAAGTAAGTAAGTAAGTACTTGTTCGCGTATCGTGTTAAAATCATGGTAAAGCGTAAAACGAGGTAAGAATAATATTGTTGGGAAATATCGTTTCTCTATGGTTTAGAAGGGAGAAGAAAAATAAAAGTAAAAGTAAAAAAAAAAAAAAAAAGAAAGGAAGGAAGGAAGGAAGGAAGGAAGGTTAGAAGCCCTGAAGGTACTTGAGACGGTCGTGTCTCGTTTGTTTACACGCTATGGGGTAACACCCTTCTAGTGGACCGCCTTACGAGCTTTGAATTATCGCACGATCAACGCTTCCGGCACGATCGATTCTGTACCACGCATCGATAACATCCTAGACGAACCAGAACCATCCTACGCCATATTTGTTTGCAATTCCTCAATATCGATGTTCTGCAAATGCGTTACTGACCTTCTAGGGTTTGCTCATTCCTCCGTATGATTACCAATCGATTACTCATATCCAACGCGAGTTGTCTATCAATTCCTCCTCACTAACAAGCGAAATTAATTCATCTTCAAGCTACATTAAAGTACAATATAAATTATAAACTCATTTATATATTATATATCGATTTTTCCTAACTTCTTTTTTATTGTACAAGAATTTTCTTTTTTTTTTTATTATTATAATATATATGCACATATATGTATATATTTAATAATGTTTTGTACATACCTCGTTCTACTTTCAACAAGATAACGTTATATTTTCACCATCTAAAATTTTCATTTTTATCAGATCCATCGATGTGACACATATAATCTTACTAGGTGAAAATATACTTCGCTATGTGTATATTAGAAGTGTCACTTATTTTTCCATCTTCTTCACGTTTAACGAGAGTAATTACGAAATTTCACTAAAAACTTATTTACGAGATACTCTTTTCTGTTTGATCCTATGATAAGTATACATTTAAGCATTACGGTACTTAAAATAGTCGCAAAATAAAGTAAGATAAGACAATTATCTATTTACATACTGAAAATTCAAATAATATCATTTGACATTTCATGTATCTTAAATGGATTACATGTAATCTTAAATTTTGAATGTTAATTTTACATTTTTTATCAGATTTTATGATAGTTCAAAATAAATATTTACATAGTTTAATTATTATATAAAAATGATCTTATCATTGTTATTAAATAATTACGCATAATCATTTGGTAGATTTAATATTATTACAATTTAATAATACTTTTTTATTTGAACTATATCGAAGAAACAAAAAAGAAAATCCTTTGAAAAATGTGTTATTTTCCCTTTTAAAAAATAATCCAATACGTAAAGAAATTTTTTTGTTCCCCAAACGATATTATATTTTACAAAACGCAGTGGCAAATTTGTCGGTCCATTCTTTCTTTTGTCTCTCTTGCATCTCTGGTACAGTAACACAACTAGCTACGTCTAAAAAAGGTTTCTTTTATCCCTGGCGAAGTTGTGTCTCGGGTTAGTCCGACGTTTTAAATCCTTTTTACGATCATGGATTTTCAGCCGGCGGCCGATTGGTGAGAATCCCTACAACGAGTCTTTCCTGACTGTCCAACCCATCTCCGTCCTTCTTCAACCCTTACCACCATCCTCGATTCTCCTACAAACCCCTACCCCGAACACGAACCCCCTTCTACCAACCAACCAACCAAACCAAACCAACCAACCAACCAACCAACCTACCCCTCAACTGTATTTCTCTCCATCTTTGTTACTCTCTTCGTCTTCTCCTTTACTCTTCGTTGTGAAGTAAAATATGCATCGATACATATTCAAACGGTAGAACACGATGGGTTCTCGTTTTGCACGAGCCATTAGCATTAATCGCCTTCCGGCTCGTCGCCATTGACCGAACGTTTATTCGCCGGGGAATTCATATTGTATCGAGCTCATCCTTGCGTCTTCGAACTTATTTCTTTTTCTTTCTTTCTTTATTTCTCCTTCTTTTTCTATCCTATCCTATCCTATCCTATCATATCTATCTATCTTTTTCTTGCTCGTAAATCACCCATCCCATTTCAATGATATTATCGTCGAGCACGAAGGGTCAGTTGCCTCGAAGCAAAATTCTCTTTCTCTTTCTTTCTATCTTTGCAATCATTTTCATTTCGTATTATATCAAAAAGAAAAATAATATTATATAATATATGTTATCTTTATCATTTTTTTCCAATAAGAAAAAAAAAACAGACAAAAATTAAACTAAATTAGTAAGAAAAATCTTTACAAACAAAAAAATTTGTACGTTGAAATAAGAAATAATGAAAATTAATTATAATTATAAATGTTAAAGTGAATCGTTTGATTCAGGATTTTTTTTCCCCTACTGTTTTTTTTCTTTCTTTATTTTAAAGGCTGCTTTTCTTTCCGGGATAGTTAATCCAACGGCAATTTCATCTTGTAAAGACGTGAAAGATTTTCTTATAGGAGCCAGAGAAGATAGGTAGATAGGTAATTTGATATAATGACGTTGGAAATATTCGATCGATTTTACTTACCGTTTTTCATTGGCTGAGACGATAGAGTCCATAATGAGTGGGGAGGGGTGGGGCGGGTAGTTATTAATAAAGTAATCGAGAATTAATGAAATATGATTTATTACTAAATATGCGAAATATATACATTAGGCCATACACATAAGTACATAATCCTGTTCATTTTTTTTTTGTTTTGTTATTTTTGTTTATTAATTTCTATTTTTTTTTCTTTTTTTTTCGTTATTTTGTTTCTTCATATATTCTTTCTCACATTTTTTTTTATTCTCTTTCTTTCTCTCTCATTCTCTCTCTCTCTCTTTCTCTCTCTCTCTCTCTCACACACACACACACATACACATTCTCTTTAAACTCTTTCGCGTCAAATTTCTATTTTCATCGGATATTTTAATAAAGTGCACGCGAGAAAAGTTTCTTCGAGCTGTGAGAATGTTGTTTGTTGTTGTTGTTATTGTTTTGTTATTTATTTATATTACGGTATTAGGTATATATGTATTTATATGTGTATGCACAAGTAAGGTATAGGTACATATGTAGTAGTAGGTTGTTATGTGTTGTTGCCCGGTTTTCGACTCGACGAAAAGCTTCTCGTTTGAACAGTGATCCACGAGAGAGTTAAACAATGTTTATTATGCATTTATTGTGGTTTAACTGTTTGCATGTATATGCCTGTAACGCGCGCTTTTATCTCTGTATATTTGTATATATGTATGTATGTTACTGGCGACGACCCACATACACACATAAACAATCTCAATTATTTAATATTATCCCGTTGTTTCAACGTTTAGTTTTCCTTAAATTGTAACGTGTGTATCGGAAGCTTTGTAACAACTGAAGGCTAAACACTGAGTAGTATTTTGGTTTTTGTTTATATTTACTTATATTTATATTTATATTTTCTTATTTTTATATTTTATATTTCTTGTTTTTTTTTTCTTGCTTTTTTCTTTTCATTTCATTTCATTTAATTTCATTTCATTCATTTACAGCTAAACCTCGTGTGGGGTGCGAACGTACGAGACGTGGAAAGATTTTTTCGAGGTTTTTTTACTCGATCACGTTCGATAGCAAAATAATAATATCATCTTTCGTTACTCGAACGAAGGTAATGAAGTAGAATGAGAAGAGGAGAGGGAAAGGGAGAAGGAGGAGGAGAAACAAGGAATAGGAAGATATCACCAACGAGCTATATTTTGATATACGTATGCACGTATGTATATGTATGTATATGATATGGATATGTATATATATGTATATATATACACGAACGACGAGGACGAGAACGACGCATCATTTTTGTTTTCATTCTTTTAATGGACCATCGAAAGCACAAAAGGTTCTTTGAAATTCGCTCCCACGTTAACGTATCGCAATACAAAACGTTTTTTTCTCTTGGTTCATTGCACGTATTCTCACCTGTCTTTCTATCTCTTTCTCTCGTTCTCTCTTTCTCTCTTTCTCTCATATACACACACACAGCTTACATAGGTATATATGCATATGTACGTTTGTATGTATGTATGTATCTATGTATGTATGTATGTACAATGTTTATACAAATGTCTCGTGGAGATTTTTTTTTGTTTAGTCGGTGATTTGAACATTTCATGTTATCTCGACTAGGAATGTCGACGATTTCACGGCCTCGGGGCCATCGTCCGAGGTAAAAGAAAAAATAATAATAAAAAAAAAAAAATGAAACAAAAATTAAAAATAAAGGAAAAAAGAAGTGCGTTGCGTCTATCTATCTTACGTATACCAACAGGGATGATACGTGATATGTGATGTATATATGTGTATTTTTATTTTTTTATTTTAATATTCGTATATCTTTCGCGTTATATAACGAAGGAAGAAATCGTGAGAACCTGAACGCGTGACTAAATATTCGTGATCGCGACGACATATATATATATATATATATCGAATGATGACGAACGATTCTCTCTGGAATGGATATCGATTCCGTTACTCGTTGGAATGTTTTTCGAAGGAAAATTTATTAGAAGAGAAATAATAAGAAAAAATACAAAAAGAAAAAAATAAATGATAGACAAAAAAGGGGACACGATAATAATTTGAATTTCTCGTTTGGCGATTGAAAAATGACGAGGAGGTTGGTGGGTGGAAGATTTCGAAAAAACAAAAAACGATTCTTCGTCGTTTTAATTTCTTTTTGTTTTTCTTTTTTATCTTGGGGGTTTCTTTTTATTTATTTTTTTCGTCAGGAGGCACTATGTGTCTATGAAATCTTGCCTCGTGTTGACGTAACACTGGTGTAACTCGTTCACGTGTTAAAAACATTCGTTGGAATAAATTTCGACTCTGGAAAAGAGTTAACGAAAAATATTTTTTAATATGGATTTTATTTAAAATTTATCGTTTTTTTTTCTTTTTTTTTGTTTTGTTTCGAGAAGAAAATAGACGAAAGAGAGAAGAAAAATATCGCATCGATCGTTACGACACATGTATCGAAACAAACATCATTTTATTATTTAACGAATAGAATCGAAGAGAAAAAGAAAATAACACACACCTGGACGATAATGCATTTATTTAATTAGCAACGAGGATGACGTATCAATGAAAGATTATTTTATGAAATAAAGGAAAAAGCGTGAAAATTGAAATAGAAAAATAAAAACAATAGCAATCCTTCGTAGATCCTGATAGTGTAAATGAGATTTCGAAAACGATTTAGTTGAACCTGAGGATAGAAGTCGAATGAAAGAAAAAAAAAAATAAGCAAGTAACCCAAAAACAGGAGAGAAAAGGAAAGAGCTCGAGTGACAGAGATAAAAGAAAAAGAAAAAAGGAAAATGAAAAAGTGGGCAAGTGCAAGAGATAAAAAAGTAGGTGTTGAAAATAGAAAAGTTGGATGCGAGAAGTCTGGATGGGTTACTTGCCTTTGCTTGCTCTCGCTCGAATGAGCTTTCTCAAGGACAAAGCGTTAGTGAGAGAATTTTTCTTTTCTTTCGTTCAAACCTACCAAACCTCTATCACCCCTTTTACACCCCTTAACTCCCTTCGACATCCCACGATTCCCTTTAATGTCCCTTTTCTCGCGTTTTGCTCTTTTGCTTTCGATTCTTTCTTTCTCTCCCTCCTCACATCTTTCTCACAGTTCACTCGCGATTCTTTTCCCCCTTCTGTAATCCCCCACTCCCACCTCTAAGCTCATACCACGTCGCTTTACTTTTATCTTCGAGCGTGTCGGATGAGAGGCTCTTAGTAGCTATCGCGACTAGAAAGGCTCGAATGACGATTCGATTTTTCACCTGGTTCTCTTATTTTTCTTTTTTTTCAGGCCCCCTTTTCTCGAGGTAAAACGTTGGAAGATGTAGGAAAGGTTGGTTTGAACGCGTGTCAGACTTCTCTACTTTCCCCCTTGTAACCACCTGCCCACCCTCTGAGAAACTATATGCATAAAACGATACCTACTTTATCAGTTTGGTTCGGTTCGGTTCTTCGAGAAACCAGCCTAAAGAGATGTTGCTTTTAGACGGAAAGGAGGAACCGACAAAGTGGTTTCTTGATGCGTCTAGTCTAACGATGATGCGATGTCTCTCTTCTCTTCTCTTCTCTTCAGCAAGGATGATAGGCCAGACTATAGGGTAGAGGAAGCATACTATAATGGAAGGACGACCGCATATTACGGTCTACGTTTCTGATATGTCGCGTGCTATATCACGCGTCACATCTATATATCTATGTATAGATGTAAGCGTGTGTATTCGTACGTGTGTATGTGTGTGTGTGTGTGTAAGGTTTATTATCGAGTGCCGTCTTTAGATATATATAGTAGCGTCTATCATGGTAGGAAGATTTGAGTTTGCTCTGTAGAAAGATCGGTTACTCTGCGAACATAACCGATTTATACGAACGTGTTCACAAGGCTACTGTCAGTTAAATAGAACGATTTGATAACGTCTCGAGCTAGGTCAGACACGAGATAGTCAACCTTTTATAAATCGACTTTTCTGAAATAAACTTCTTTTCACGATTTTAATCTTTTGGGTTTGAAAAAGAAGTTGGCGAGAGAGAACGTTGTTAGGTTTGGTTTATCGTGTTTAAGATCATACCAAGTTTTCAGTTTATAGGATGGATGTTGTTGTTCGTTGTTGTAGGTCAAAATGTGTCTTTTTATTCGATACGATCTGAGATTATCAAACGTACCTTCGAGTTAAGAACTCATTATAACGAATGTTACTATGTGTCTCTATAGTGCGTAATATACGTGTGTGTATGTGTTTGTGTGTATGGTGTATTTGTTTCAGAGAAGACCACGGATCTCCCCAAAGTCGAGTTGGTCGAACCACGTTTTGATGGTTTCCATTGTTCTCCAAGCAGAACAACAACAACCACCACCATCACCACCACAACCATTCATTCCTTCCTATTCGTTTGTCGTGTGGAGATAAGCATGGCTGACTACTACTACTACTACTACTATTACTCGTCCAATAGTATTGAAGAGAATCTAGAGAGAACTAGTAGTCTCGGCATAAGGCGTTTCCATGGGAAACGATCTTAAGTTTCGCCTCGGTGGACAAGTGGCATTCGGAAAGTTTTATAAATGCTACGTAACACCGAACTTCTTCTCACTTGGACCTTTCCAAGAAGAGTAAGAGGAAGAGGAAGAAGAAGAAGAAGAAGAAGAAGAACTTTTTCCTTCGTATCGTCTACTCTTCGTTCGTTCCTTCGTTTACTGCGTAACGCGATTCTTGCTATATACATTTTCTCGTCTACGACTTTTTCGTTTTTTCTTCTTCTTATTCTTCTTCTTCTTTCCAGTCTTGGGTTGCGGAAGAAAAAAGTCCCTCCAACCTTCTACGCTTACTCGAACTTTATGTTTTGTGTACGTTAAAACTTCTCCTCCTTCTTTTTCTTCTTCTTCTTCTTCTTCTTCTTCTTCTTCTGCTTCTTCTTCTTCTCCTTCACTCTTGTAACTTATTTTTTTTTGGAAATTTATTTTTAATTTTCTTCTTCATTTTGTTGAAATTTAATCAGCAAACTCAACCTTTTCTTTTCCTTGTTTTTTTCTTTTTTTTTTTATCCGCGATACTTGTATTATTTTGACGAAATATCCGAGAGAAGAAATTTATCTTACGATTTACAAGCAGTGTAATAAGTAATCTAGTCTAGTTTGATTTCCATCTCTCTCTCATCAAGAGAGAATATCAAATTTGTCAGATTGCGTTTCGATCGAGAAGCTAAGCTGGACGATCTATGAAACACGTTCTTGAAGCATAGAAAAAAAATAATCTTAAAAAAACGACGTCCTCCCCCGTCCCCCAATGATTCATTTTCGTTTTTTTTTGAGAGAGAGAGAGAGATAGAGAGAAAGAAAGAAAAAACGAACCACACGTTTGTAGGAACGAACGAACGAACGAACGAACGAACGAACGAGACGCGGGTTTGAGTAACGAGCTAATTTTATCGTGGCAAAGGATCACGACGGCGCGTGAACTTTGTCCCCCTTTTTTCCTTTTCGTTCCTTTTTTTGTTCCTTTTTTTTTTCTACATACCTAGCTAGGCAGCGATAACGTTCGCTCTCATAGTAATGCGTTCGTCGAAATGGAAACACTACGACAAGACGAGAACGAATAGCACTCTCTGTGATATACTCGTAGTGGAAAATAAAAGTGCCGCAGCTTTTTCCGATTCGAAGCTTTTACCCTTATTTCTCTTCTCTCTACTCTCTTCTCTTATTTCTTTCTTTCTTTCTCGAAGAATCAATGTTGGATTTTCCTTTTTCAAACGTACTCTTCTTTCGTTCTCTATACTTCGTGGTTCCTTTATCCCTCTAACCCCCACCCACACTCTCACCCCCGATTTTCACTTCCATCGTTGTAAAAGTAAGAAGATTCATGTCTTCGAAGAAACATCCCAAAACTTCAACAATATTTTGGTATTTTTTTTTTTGTTTTCGATGGCAGTTATCATGACTTTCACTTTATTGCATTTTAGAAATATTGCACATTTCATTTGACGATAAGATAAACGAAGAAATTGTATTTTATTTTTTTTTTTATCGTAAATAATTATACAATTGATTCTTTCGAATAGAATTAAATTCTATTGAATCTTTGGGTAATTATATTTGTGTTGGTTGTTCGATTATTATTCGTTTACAATCGGTGCTCAATTACAAATGACGTTAAAGGATTTAAATATATATATATATAGATATACATATATCTATCCTTTTTTTTTATTTATCTTCCATTCCCGTTTTTCTTTCCCTTTTTTTTTTCTCTTGTGCGTTATTCAAGTTCAATGCACCTCTTTTATGCGAGTCGATATTTTGTTTTTTCTTTTATTCTCACCCCTTCCGCTTCCTTTTTGTTTTTAATTTTTACCCTTTCGTTTTTCGCACAATTGACTATCTACGCGCAATCTGTATATTTATAACGGGTGTTACCCGTGAAAAAACAACAATTGTGTAGAAGAGATACTTAGCATACTCTTTTTTCGCGAGATGCGAGACTGTACAGTCAACGATTAATTAATTAATTGAAAACTATTTCCCCCACAACGTTTCCCTGTTCCTTGCCGACCATTATTAATCATCCATCATCCATCATCATCGATCAGTATCGACGATGTGATTGTCTTTCGTCACGAAACTCAAAATGTTTCGTTTTATTCCTCTAGTCCTCTTTATTTCTTCTTTTTTTATTAAATACGTTCTTTATTTTATTCCAATCTTAATCTTTCTCACCCTTTTCACCCTTTCTCTTTTCTCTCTCTTTTTCTTTTTATTTTTTTCTCTCTCTTCTTTTTAAGGCTAGGGGGAAAAAAATGCGAGTCGAAAGAGGAGAACGAGAGAAAGGACAAAAGAAAGTCTTAGGAAATTCTTATCCCTCTTTTTTTCTCTCTTATTTTTTCTTTTTTTCTAGGGTGTCTAAAGAGGCAGCAATAATCGTTGTAGCGAGAAAAGGGTCAACAACAGTAGACACGCGGATGGCCTCAGGAGATTAGCTTGTCCTTGAACTGAAACATAATAAATCAGAAAAAAACAAGGGGCTTAGTCTTTTAGTTTTTCAGTTTTTCACTTCATTATTACTTTAATGAGTATTTAAATGACGTTAATTTTGTTAGAAATTATGAAAAAAATATTTTATCTGACCTTGCTTACGTATATCTACATTAAGTATATTATTTGCATGAAAGAAAAAAAAAAACAAGAAAATATATATTACGAAAGCGCAAATGCATGCATGCATGTATGCATACAATATTTTCTAGGGAATAAAAATGGATTTGAAAAGTTTCGAACAAATTTTTCGTTGAATATCACCATATAGTGGTATACAATTTACGATCTCATTTCGTTTTTTCCATTGGTCTTTTTAAAAAGAACGTATTCGAAAAGGAGAGAGAGAGAGAGAGAGAGAGAGAGAGAGAGAAAGAAAAAAAAGGATTTATTCCAATTACCTGCGTACTTTGAAAAATAACATTGATAAAAGCGTTTCGAAGAGTTAACATTTTTATATACAGTGATTCTACTATATTTTCCCATAGAAGAAAATATCTTCCATCTTCGGTTATATGTTTGAAAAGCGACAAGACGTCGAAAACTTCATGAATATTATGTTTATCGTTCTATTTCATATTGAAATTTTCTTATTCTTTCTTTTATTTTATTTTTGTATCTCTCTCTCTCTCTCTCTCTCTCTCTCTCTCTCTCTTTCTTTCTTACATAATAATTTATCCATTTAAAGGAATATGTTTTTTTTTTTTTATATATTTTCAAGTAAGGAAAAACTTGTTAGTGACGACAGGTCATGTTTTGGATTGAATTAAAATGTCGAGAGGTGAGCAGCACCATGGATATGTACCGATATGCACACATACGTGCATATACTAACAGAGAGTAGGTGGGGAGTGGGATATACCTATTACATGTATGCACTTTATCATCAGTTTGGAGAAGGTTTCAATGGCATCGTTATACTCGGGATTGGTCAAATGCCGCGTATTATTTGCATTGTAATTCGACAAAGCTCTTCCCACTGGGATTTATATGCCGTGGCGTTGCATAACTAATGGCCATTTGATTATTCTTGATATTCATTGGTAACAGTCTCCACGTGCATATGTACTAATACATTTATATATGTGTACATACGAATGAGAAAACTCACACGATTCGGTTCAATCTAAATGTATTTGCTAAAGGAAGTACGATCAAACGACTAGCACTTCGATGGATTCGTTATTTTCAATTGTGTCCAATTGGCAAAATACGAATTTGTTTTGACACGTACCTGTACAAGTATTCTATACAAAGAAAACTTAACATTCTCGTAATGAAATGTGTTTCTATTTTTAATTCGTAATTAAAACTTTACATCTACCCTTTTTTCTTCTTCTCTAACTAGTGTTTAATAAATAATAACTTTTAGTATTAATAAATCAAGTTTTGACTCTTATTAAAGTTAAATGAATTATAAAACACATGTTTTAACATTGAAAAAAAATTCTACATATTTTATTCTAATATTTTTTTCTTCTCTTCTTTTTTTGGTTGATTTAGAATGATATCAAAAATTAATTAAGTCTCATATTCAACGTAAGTTATCATTTACATAAAAAATAACTGACAATGAGATGAGAAAGAATATTTCCTGTCGTAGTATAAATTTTTGAAAATCACGTGGCATCGTTCCAAATATTTTAATAGCGTAATCAAAAATAAGGGAAATATATTATCACGTAATAAAGTTAGTTGACGCATCTTCTATGTATATATGCATATACATACATATATTGACGTTAGTATATGGTATTAATTATCTCTAAAGTAACACCCGCGACGAACGAATACATATAAGAGTAATGAAAATGTCGAGTCAAGAGGTAACAGTCGCTAATTTCATGAGATTAAACGATGCTTCTTCTTTCGGAAATGTCACGTAATTTTACTACCTTATTTTCTCGACGAGAGATAGGGTTGTTGAAAGATGAAGAAAGACGAACAGAAAAAGAGAGAAAGAGAGAGAGAGAGAAAGAGAGAAACAAGAGAAAGAAAATGAGAGAAAATTTGGGTAGAAGATAGGATAAGATAAGAAATAAGGAATAAGAATAAGAGAAAGGTACGAAGGAATACTAATAAAATGGACAAGCTTGTAGAATACTACGACTAATTTAAATCGCAATTAAAGGATAACTAACACCGACGAACTTTGCCATATTCTAGGAAAGACATTGAGTAAAAAAGATGTAATAAAAGGATTAAAGAAAAAAAAAAAAGAGAGATAGAAAAGTATAAAAGGAGATTGTAGAAGGTAAGATAATAGATAGTATATTACTTTTGGTAGATAGTACTTGTAAAATATTGTTTCAATTTCTTGGTGGTGCTTTTCTCACGAGAGATTTTCATTCGCGGTTAACGAAAGGTAACGTTAGCCTTTACTCGAGTTCCTACTATCCTACTATATATATATATATATATATATATATATATATATATATATGATAATTTTATTAACTTAAGATTCATAAAATATCGGTAGGTTGATTAAAAAGTCGCAGTTAAATTATTAAAAAAAAGGGTATTGCAATTTCGACGAAATAATGTTAATTTATGGGTACTATCATGGGTTTAATGTTTTAAATTCATGCAAGATTTATAAATAGAAAAAAAGTATTGTCTCTTTGAATTTTTATTAGAAAATTTCTCTTAAACTTTTCTTTCAATTTCTGTGAATTATAAATTATATTTTTATTGATAATTTGTTTAATAGATAATAAAATAATTTACTCACCGAAAAATTCCGTTGTCCTTACGTCATAGATTTGACCGTTCTGTTCTTGATTCGATTGTACGGTTGCTTCACATCTTGAAAATAGAAAAAACAGCAAAAAAAAAAAGTGAATAAATGTTAAGAGAAACTTAACGTAAAAGAAAATGTAAACGTAAACATAATGAAACAAAGGGGAAGATAATATTAAAGGATGAAGTAAAATGCGTCATTTATGAGTTAGAAACTTTACCTGACGTTTATCTTCTCACTAGAGAGATGATCAGGTTCGAGTTTCAGTCGGAGACTCGATATCATCGAGATCATACCGTGCTGTTCTAGTTTCCCTTCCAAATCAGCTTTCACCTAAAGAGAAGAACAAAACGCGATGACATGAATTTAGGTAAAATGAATTTTCAACATTTGACGTTTAACTACCAGGATGTAAACGAGAATTACAATATTTAAATAAATAATTTAAAGCTTTTATATATGGTAGTAAAACGCCACGAACCCACTCATCGTTATAAAAGCGCGATGATGTCCGTATATGGAAAATTTTCATTTTCCGAGCCAACTCAATGAATCCTATCATCATGGAATGTTGCGAAAATACGAACAGCTGCATATAACGACATGATACGAATATGTGTGTGTGTATGATTCTATGAATAAAAGAGAGAATATATAGAAAGAGAGAGAGAGAGAGAGTGAGAGAGATAGGATGTAATGTTGTTAGCAATCAAATGTGAAAATGAACGAGAAATTTAGGATTTACGATAAACGGTGACGCTTTTAAAACGAGTAAACAGTCAAAACCGAAATAATATAATAATTTAAGTTTGTTGATAAGTAATCACGGTGATAAATACGCTTGATACATAGATAAAACATATAATTGGATTAATAAAGATGTTCGACTTATCGACAGGATTACTTGGGATACTTGCGAAAGATTTAACTTTTAAAAGATACGTAATATTATATCTATGTACAAATGTGGAACATCAGGAAGGGATGGTAGAAATGAGGAATACTCTTTGAAGGTATTTAATGAGCGAAAAGATTGTAGGTCTCTTTGAGGATTTAGAGAGGAATAATTAGAAGTGGATGATTATGATCATAAGGTCGTTTGAAATCAGTAATTACTAGCAAATGAAGAAAATAAAGAACATGAAAATACATAGAAAATATCTATCCTTTCTTATTGTTAAAAAGTGTTAATTAAATTCAAGAAAAACCAAATAAAAAAAAAATAAATAATAAAAGAAATGTAAGAAATGGTCAGTTTAAAGATATTAATTACTTTTATTACAAATGAATTTTTAATTAATCGCGATTTTATTGGTATTAGGTCTAGTTTATGTATTAGAAAAAAATATATATAATGTATATCTTAGTAGTACATAGAAGATCGAGTTGCTAAAGAAGTCCTAGTAAAAGGATGAAACGTTCAAAAGGATCAAAACAATATGTTCTGATTTTTTTTACCTGTCCAACTTCCCTATGATACAAAGTTTGTGAATATTTTATTTTGCGAACGCGAAAAACAATTAATTGATTAATTACTTTTTTCTTTTTTATATTCTCTCTCTCTCTCTCTCTCTCTCTCTCTCTCTATCTGTCTCTGTCTCGGTTTTTTCGAATTCCCCTAATTACAGTTCCCATCAGAATCTATTTTCTTATTCAGATTATTCTTGATCTTCGTCAGGCCATTACCACTTTTCGAAGCTTTTCTGACGATCGGACCGAGCATTCTAAATTTGAACCGTTCGATTTTTCAAACATCTTCATAATGCTTATTTTCTTTTCCCTTTCTTTTTTGCATTCGCGCCAGTTTAAATTTTATCATCATCCCACGGTAAGAGAGCAGCAGCAGAAGCAGAAGCAGCAAAGAAAAAGGCCGGATACGCGAGTCTCTTCGAGCGCATAAATTTTCCAGTAACGATTGCTTCCGAAGAAAAACAGCTCGGGTAAAGCGTTTTATAAAGGTTCCACCCCCTCCCTCTCCTGCCCCCCAGCCCCCATTTTCCTTTCTTTTTCTATTTCTTTCCTTTTCCAATCTTCATTTTTATGTCTCTATTCCTCTTTCTCATTCTTTTTCTCGTTCTTTCTCTCTGGTAGCATCGTAAAAATTAATTGAGGTGGAACGAGATTAGTACTGTCGAAGAAAAGAAATGGTTCCTCTCGCGAAATACATGTCAGTAACAACAATGAAAAAAAAAAAAAATAAAAAAATAAAAAGTACCTGGTCTCTTTAAAAGAAACTGTTTTTCCTTTTTTTCTTTTTTTTTTTTTTGGTTTTATTTCCAATGTTGAACGTACATATTAACAACAAAGGGAAATGAATTATTCAGTAAACATGATCGATAAAAATGTTTCCAGTTCGTGTAGGAAAAAATTTTCCAAGCAGAAAAATAAAAAGAAAGGGTGAGAGTAATAACGAGGAAAACAAAAAGAAATAAACAAATAAGAAGAACAGAGAGAGAGAGAGAGAGAGAGAGAGAGAGAGAGAGAGAGAGAGAGAAAGAGAGAAGAACAACCCTATTTCCCTCGGATCTTATTTTCTTTTTTTTTCTTTTCTTTTATTTTTTTTACCGTTCAATAAACACAAAAGAGATCTATATAATAATCTTTTCGTCGTCGTTAAAGATTCACGTATTCCTAATGGATTTCCACTTGGTCGTTAAAAGTAAGCTAATCGATTCGACTTCATTTTTTATTTATCAATCCTATATTTGAAAGACAATGTTTTAAACGAGAAACATCTTAACCTCCTTTTTTTTCTTTTCTTTCTTTTCGTTGGCGTATTTCTATCATCTCGTTCGAATGTATAAAAAAAGAAGATTCGTTAATCAAAGTATTTTTTTTTTTTTTTGTATCATTTAAAAGAGTATAAAATCGCGAAGCATATACTTCCGATGGTAGATTCTATTTTGATCTATGTATCAAAGTTGAAATAATAGAAAAGAATGAGAGAAAGATTGACCCTATGAGAAAGATGGACGATTACGAAGACGTGGATTGTCCTTTTGCAACGAGGTAACAATTAAAAGAAGGGCTCTCGTGCGTCACCGCCATCACGGGTTTTCCTCGAGACTCTCCAAAAGCAAATTAATCTCTTTCTCTTTCTTTCTCTCTCTCTTTCTTTTCTTTCCCTTTCTCTCACATTTCCTCGGATTAATTAGAGGATTTCCCTTTCACCTTCAGGAAATTGCCTCCTTCCATCATCTCAAACGCTACTTTTATTCTTCGAATCTGCGAATATCTTATCTCTCTTTCTCTTTCTTTTTCTGTTTCTTTTTCTTTCTTTCTTTCTTTCATTCATGTTGCACGAACCAACCGGGAATGGAAAAAGAAAAGCTTAAGTGAATTGTTCTAGAAATGATGATTTTAAACTGTGCTATTTATTGTTCTATTTTTTTTGTTTTTGTTTAAGTCTTTCTCTTCTTTTTTTTATTTTTGGTTTGAAAAAAATTTATTTCAACTTGTGTTCTTCTCTTCTCGTATTTGTCGCTCCTACTTTTTCTTTTTTCATGTCGTATCTTTTTTTTTTTTTTTTTTTTTAGTCATGTTACAAAGAGAAACGTTTAATAACGATCTATTAAAGTCGATTAAATAAATAAATTATAATTTGAATGTGAATGCGCTTTTTTTCTTTCGTGTAATATTTTTGGAACAACGATACTCGGTGCTTCGAATAAAATCGAAGTAATAAAATATCCAAATTTATTCCCGTAAAGTTTGACAATCAAAAATATTATAAGCTTAAACGGGATTGAATTATTGACTTTAATTTTTATGCAAAAAAATTCTGGACGATGTCTTTTCTTGGAATATAATTTTAGAAAAAGAATAAAACGAATTTTTGGTTTCTTTTCTTTTTAATCTTACAGTTTATTTTCTATCTTCGAGTTACTTACTCGTAAATATCTGAAGAATAATTTTGTAAACGAACGACTTGTTCTCGTTCACAACTTTCACTTTCATTTCTTTCTCTTTTTTTTTATTTTTTTATTTTGTTTTCTTTTTTATTTATTTTTTTTTCCCATTTTTTCCACGTTGATTCTATTTTATTTGTACTAAACGAAACAAAATATTCGCTTTATAACTACCTTGTCTGAACTGATCCGCACCTTGTCTCGTTAAATGATTGGTTTATATAAGCTTTGGTAAAAGTGGTCGACTTGTTCGCGGTTTTTAATCGACTTTCTATGACAAATGATTTTCCAAATGCTACGGAAAGGTCAATTGAGAAAATAATTATCTTTTTCTATGAAATATTTAATCTACGAGATAAACAAAAACACAGAGATATAAAGAGAAAAAGAAAATTACAAAATACATGAAATGTGATAATATGTTGTATAGTAACAAAAGTACAAACTATACATCAATTGCAATAAATTTTCATTTAACGAGAGAGATATATTTGAAATGTTAAACAATGGAATCAGGACAATAAAAGTTCTACCTAAACGAAGTTTACACGAATAGAGAGAGAGAGAGAGAGAGAGAGAAAGAGAGAGAGGAAAAAAATGTTCTACTTCTTTCATTTTCCGTTTTCGGTGTTTTCCCATGTGAATGAGAGAAAATCTACGTAGACGAAGTTCATTCGTTTGAAAATTTAAGTCACATTATTAAAAATTGACGAAGAGAAGAGAAGGAAAATCTTCTTCAAGGATTTTTATTTTTATCGATTGATTTTTGATGGATGCAGTATATCCTTTTCCCCGAATTCGTAATATTCACTATGCATGTATAATAAATAGAAACCTATTGGTAGAAATAGGCTCGTGTGAATTTTTTAATATTTACCTGATTACGATTAAAAAATCCCGAGAGTGAAATTTTCAAATATAGAACTTTGGTTACTTTTCTATCGACCATCTTTCGTTTCTCTCTTTCTTAAATTATTTCTTTCTTTCTTTCTTTCTTAACAAGGTTTGTCTAATTAATAATGTTTTTAAGTTAATATCAATTATGTATGTGTGTACATTTATCATTGTAACGTTAAATGTTATTCATATTAACGAATCACGTCATTACAAATTACTTATAATTCTTTCTGTGAATTGATTATATTTTTTTCTATTACTAAAAACAAACAAAAATTTCTTTCTTTTATTGTATTCTCTCATTTCGTTGTGTGTGTGTGTTTTTTTTTTAATTAACCCTTCCCTTATTTTCTACTCATTGTTCAGAATATACACTTTATGATTTATTTCGTTTCCCCTGTCCTCGTTACTTACTCGTTATAAAATAAAAAAGAAAGAAAGTGAATTTTTGCGCTCACCTGTTCGTCGTTGATGAACCACTTGATATGCGCACCAGGATGGGACCTGTCACTTGTGCAATTTAGGGCAAGAACGTCGCCACTAGCGTAAATCTTTTCTTCGCCCGTTATCGTGGGACTTTTTTGGGGTAGTGCTGTAACAAAATTGCAAAGAATTTCCATGAAAGATACGGGTAAGGTTGTGTCAGGATAGAAGACGACAATTTTTGTGCGTTTTATCGAAATAACAAGAGACAGAAAAAATGAGATAGATAAATACAATGATTGTTATGATGAAAATTTTATTTGAAAAAAAAAAAAAAAAAAATGATGACGATAAAGATTAATAGATAAAAATTAACGATAGTAAATCCTATCTGTTTTATAACCTAATGAGAATCATTTTCAAGATCAATTATCGTTTCGATTAATATCTAAATAACGTAGAGTCCGAATTAATGCCAGAATTATTCCAATTACTAATAATAACACGTTTGGAATGAGAGAAACCATAATTTGTTAGTGTTTATAGAGTATAAAATAGATAATAATATATAGCGAGTAATCTATAAAAGCTATCCATCCATTTTTCGAACAATGAAAAAGGATTATTAGGATTATACGTAGGATTCCAAATGTTACGAGTATATTTTCATGTATGTACATATGTTCATACGTGTATCAAAGTTCGTTAAAACTTGCATTATTTTGTTGTTTTCGATAAAAATTTGTAAATATTAAATATCGAATTTTTCGATTGCAATCTGTTCTAGGTTGATCCAAAGATTCTTTTGATCTCGTGTAACCAAGCATTTTATGCGTATGTATTTCCCATCATCGCGTATGCTCATTTTGAAAACACGAAGGAAATGCTGTCGTTTATTAGACTTTTTATATGCAAAGAAATTTATAAAAGCACGAATGTGTGTACGCCTACATGTGTGTATGCGCATAACGTTAACAAGAAAATTTCAATCGTTCTATACATTTTTATTCAATAATACTTTTTAAATTCATTGTGCATTTAAAATTTTCCTTTTTTAAAACATTGAATTTTTCGATTAATCACAGAAAAGTAAATAATTATTCCTCGTATTTAATCGGTAATGGTAGATATATAAAAAAAAAAGAAGAAAAAACAACATAAAAAATAATTTTTCTCTCTATTTCTTTTTAATCTCTCTCTCTCTCTCTCTCTTTGGTCATTACAAAAGTATATGCAGATTCATTATACGCGATTATACACTATACATATTTATACACGATGTGTATATAAAATTTGCATACTCGTAAGCAGCAATCGACGTATACCGACTAATTATTCTCCAAACGTGTCGCGCACGCGCCTGTTTTGCGATTCTTCGCAGAGAAATTTATTTTCATCATTGCCCACGATTCTCACGCGAAATATAGAAAGAGAGAGAGAGAGAGAGAGAGAGAGAGATCAATTTTTTAAATCTCATTCAAATAGAAACTTTTATTTTAATATAGAACGATTTAATTAAAAAAAATATTATCAAGTTTCAACTTTTCGCATATCGTTGAAAGAAAAAAAAAAGGACAGAATATTTCAATATTATTAATAATATTAGAGAATTTATACTTAATTACAGAATTAGAGAATTAATAATATTAAAGAATTATTAATAAAATCGAAATTAAGTAGATATTACGATTCTTTGTTTATTAATTGAATGTTAGAAGAAAAAAATTGTTCATATATTATGCCGTTTTTTAAAAGGATCTCTCGTTGGATCGATGCCATTTCATTTTTACGTATTTTCGTATATATTATTTGGATCTTTCAAAAAAATGTTATCATGTATTTATGTTTCATTTTACAGGACACATCGGATCGATATGATTTCATTTTACGTTTCCTTTCGAAGATATTTATTTTCATCATTTCCTACGATTCTTTTGTGAAGTAAAAAGATATACATATTTGTATATACATATATATATATATATCTTCTTACAAATCTAATTCGAACAGATTTATTTCTATATAGAGCAGATAATTTAACATAACTTTTTACATATTATTTGTGTAATGAGGAATGTTTCATTAACTCATGTAACATTTCAAATGAAAATACAAATTTAAAAACTCATGATATAATAACTTGGAACATTTATAAATATGTAATTTGATTCATAAATTGAATAGAAGAATTATATATAATTCGAGAAAACCCCTTTTCTTCTTTTAGATAGAATTAATTTTAAATGAATAATTTCATTCTACTAGTTCATTAAGATTAGTCTACCTATGAATACATTAATATTATCTAAAAATAAAAATGAATTCTTTCATTTTGTACAATTATTTTATATGTTCTTTTCAATCGTGTTTTTTTTTTTAACTAAACCACGTTGAATTTTGAGCTACGCATAAATCATTAAAAGTGTATGATTATTTAATTAAATTTGAATGATTATACACAGGTTGTTCCACCAACAATTAGCGTCACAATATTTCAGTTATTTATTTTAATATAGAAAAATGTTATATACAAAAAAATTATATGGCAATAAAAGGTACATAAAGTACTGTAAACATTTAGGTATTGATAGTTGGTGTGGATCACCTTATATATATTTTATTTTGAGTTTGAGTATTGGATTTAATCAAAAATACAAAGATTTAGGACAAAAGTTCTCGAAACCGAAGAATATTTCTCTTTTTCTCTCTTTGACGTCATTTAATCTCGTTCGAGTGAAGATAGCAGACGAGATGCATGAGAAAATCGTTGCCGACTTTGGTATAGCGATAAAAGTGCAACCTCCGGATAAGCTTTTAAAGCCGTCGTGACACCTCGCTTAGAATATTCAACGAAGCCATTCGCGACTCGCGGTCGGATTGATCCATTCAGGTTACAACGCGTTTGCTACTTTTCCTAGAATATATATATGTATTCGTTTAAAGCGGCTTAAAGGTAAGCATCGGTAGGTAGCAAAAGGTTTTTTCTCTTACGAAAAAGAATCAAATGTCGTGGATGACGTTGACTACGTTGACGGTAACTATGACGATGACGATGACGATACTTCCTTCGATTTTCGTTGCCAATTAGCTAAGATGCTAATACCTGTTAAATGTCTCACGGAACGGATGGAAGGAAAACAATTTGCAAACGAGACGATAAATCGATTAAGTTCATCTTAAACGATCGACGGAACTGTCAAGTTATTCGCAATTCTTATCACCTGTCCTCCTATAATCGTATTTCACAAATTTCACGAATGTTTTCCAATCGTTTCTTATTAATAAATTATTGTATAATGGTATTTTTGGAATTTTACAAATTTTTTTTTTAGATAATCATATGTGTCGTTTAGATATACTTTATAATATATTTGTTATGATGTTATTCAGTACATTTGTCTTCTAAGTTGTTTATAAATGTGATGCTTCGCGAGAATTCTTTTTAAAAATTACAAATAAAATATTTCAAGACACGTGGATGATCAATGGTGAAAAAAGTTTCACTGATGATATTATTTTTCCTTCAAAGTATATATCGTAGTGTTTTATCATTAAAGAAAAAAAATGTGCAATTTAGTATCGCGTATGTTTGCGTACGTATGTACGTGTGTGCGAGTTGGTGGATCAGGATAAAAGATCGAGTGTTCTGGAAAGCAAAAAAAGCAATTCGCAGGAAGTTGGCAATTAGATATGAGAGTTTAATAATAGTTTTTTTTTTAATCTTTTAAATTTGCTATTTCTTTCATTCATTTTAACGATCGATCTAAATTTTTTTTTCTAGTATTGTTCACAATGTCGAATATTTAGAAATGCATTAAGCAAATCGAAAGTTTAAGCGCGTGTAGATTTATTAATATAAACTTTGAGATATATTTTTTTAAACTGATACATTTAATTATAAATATGCGTTTTTTGGATTTGCTTTTAAAAATTGGAAAAATTCAGAATATATAAACCATTTTTTTTTTCTACAAATATTTATTTAAGTTATATATATATTTGAGTATAAAAAATGTCATTCCTAAATTTTCCCTTTAAAAAATTGAAACTATAGTGATAACTCCATGATAAATTTATAATCGTTTCGTACTAATTATATTTATGTTTTATCATTTAAAATGCATTAAAAAGGTACGTGTAAATATTACTTAATAAATAATTTTTGAAAAGTAAGAGTATAAAGACCGATTGAGAGAAATTTATGGAGTTAATCGAAGAACAGTGGTAGTAGTACTAGGACGTTGAAAGTAATATTGGGAAATAGGGCAATGTGTAACACAGATCATCGAAAGTGGGTCGTTGAAAGGGTAAAAAAGAAAGTAAAAAAAATAGCTTGCTGACGTGTTATGTGCCTGCGTGTCTGTATGAGTGTTTCTATATGTATAAGTATGTTTCTATGTGTTTCTATGTGTATGTATGTGACACAGTGAAGCGTATAGTCATCGTGAACGAAAACTACGAGGACAGAAGGGCGGGAGGGAGGGGGGAGGGGGCCAACCATACCCGCAGGTAATTTCCTGCGCACGAAATTTTCCACGATGCTGGTAAAGACGTGGTAACTGTGGGTACGTGGCCTATCGATCGTGCACTACGGCTCAAGAAATGCGACCGGAAAAACCTACCCTCGTGAAAACGAGAGATAGTTTAGGAGAGACAGGATTAGTGGAGAAGAAGAGGTAAGAGAAGAGAGAGAGAGAGAGAGAGAGAAAAAAAGTAGATGTTTTTTTTTATTCCTCCACCCCCTTTTCGTCTCCCCTCCGTCCTCCTCCCCGAATATGCACCTCGAGAGGAAAATTCGTACCTTTGCCCTTCGCCAGGCTTTTCTGCTTTTAAAATATGCTTCTATCTTTATCCCTTTTTTTCCCTTTTTTTTTTTGTATCTCTTTTCATTTTTGCATCATACACATACCATCTATACAGCTAGCTAGCTACCCATCCTACCACCGCATCTCTCTCTGTATTTGATATAACCACTATACATTTACGAGGCTTATTTTTTTCCGCCGCGTTTTATTTCGATTTAATATTTTGTTTGCTTTTTTTTATTCTCTCCGACAAGATTGATATACTTTTAACTATTTTTATTTATTTATTATTATTATTATTTTTTTTTGGTTAAAAAAAGATAGAGCACAGCAGGTCCGAATTTTGAATGAGAAAAAAAAATAAAATAAAAGTTGACTTACGATATTAACGACCCGTAATCCAATTTAATCTTTTCGTTTAATTAATTAACATGATAACAAAACAAAACAAAAAATAAAGTAGAAAAAAAATGGACTCGCGAGAAGTTTAAAAACAAAACGAGGGGTTGTGCTCGGCTCGTTTATTATTATATATCGCTTTGAATTATCGTAGAATTATATTTTAAACAAAGTTTATACTTTATTCGCGTTACACGCGAGTTAGAAAAAATATGATCATTTGATTTTGTTTTCTTTTCTCTTTTTTTTAATAGAATTATTAATATAGGCCATCATATTCGTTCGTTCAATTGCATAGTAATAGCGTGCCAAAATCGTATGTCAACTAGCATAAGTGTTAGAACGACGTCATGTCAGTTTAAAGGATAAATTTGATAATAATTCTCGCCTATTCTTAAAAATACGTAAGGTGGAAAAAAGTCTATAACCTGGAAAAAGAGACTGATGTTAATGTACGATATCAGAGAATATCACGCCACGTATGTGAATATGTAGGTCGCGAATACGTCAGGTGCAATATATTACATTGTAACTGTTGCAACGTGGTTTCGTGGTTAAACTGAATCGCGTGTTGTTAATCGTATCTATTGTGAACACGATTTGAAGTCACTTTTACGCTGAGAGTATATAGAAATTTGTTTTCCAACGATATTTTCCTATTATTTTTTTTATTTATTAACATAATTCATTAAATTTTTTCTTTTTCTTTTTTGACAAGATTTAATATATATTCTACATCGTGATTAAAAAATATTTATCCTTTTAAACACGTAAACCATTCCAAACACTAATTACAAATTCTCTTAAACTGTAATTTAATTATTAATTTTAAGATTATTTTTTTCGTGTAAAATTTGTTTAAAACTTCTAACGTTCATCATCAAAAATTTGAACAGCTTATTAACATAATTAAAATATACTTTGAGAAGATATTTTTATTTTCTAGTAAAACGTGTTGAACTCTTTAACATATTTCAAATAAATTATCAGCAATATTAATTAAATGTTTTCTTGATGCAAGTTAATATAATTTATTTTCAGATATTATTAGTACATGTAATTAAATATATATATATATATATATATATTTTGAAATTTTAAACCTTTTACAACTTGAAATAAACAAGAAGTTAATTGCCAATTAGAAGATAGATTATTGATGAGAATTAATGATATAAGATTATGATAATAATAAGATTAAAAGAGATAAAGGATCTCATTGTATGGCCAACAACGAAAGGTTGCATCAAGGTACTTAATAGAGATTATAGTTATATCTATAACGTTTGCCAACTGTAGTTGAATTATCGGAGAATTCGAGTTTACGATCAAAGCACATTATTAATTATTAAAATAGTAACTTCGAGAGAAGAACTCACCTATGACCTCCATATTGGCTTCAGCAATAACCGAATAAAAATTAGGTGCTTCTGCGACAACTTCGCACTTGTATCTGCCACTAGTGTGAAAACCAACATCTTGTAGTTGAACTCGTGTATTGTTAGAGTGTCGGTGCTGTAAAAAGAAAAATGATAATTAACCACGATTACAGTTGACAAATGTCTACAATCTTAACGATATATTCTTAAATGTCATTTTTTGCAGAGAGAGAGAGAGAGAAAAAAAAGGAAAAGAAACTCTCTCATTCTAAGAATTGTTAGAAAAATTCAACTTTTTCCTTATTAAAAAAAAATTCATGTAAAAAAAACTTCCTCTCTTACTCGGACGTTTTGATTTCGTAATTTAATGCCATTCGCACGGGGATGAAATCCCACGTGGCACTAGATTTCCGAATTAATTAGTCGTCGTAAATCTAGCAATGCGCGTATAATTATAATTCCAGAGCTAGTAATGCAATCTCATTTTTTTTCTTTTTTCTTTCTTTCTTTCTTTCTTTCTTTTTTATCTCCCCGAGGTTGAGATTAAAGTATAACCGTCGTACTTTTGAAAAAGTTCATTCGAGAGAGAAAGAGAGAAAATTGTACTAGAATGTTTCTTTCTTTTTCTATATCTCCCTTTCTATCTTTCTCTCTTTCTCTCCCTTTAATCGAAGAGAAACGTTTCCTTCGAAAACAAAATTTCTTTTCTCCCGAGATAATTTCTGGAATACGCGAGATAACGCGTCGAAGTAGTTCGTTATAGTTCTTACAAGTCTTCTTTTCTCTATTCTATTTTCGAGTAACCAACGTTGAACTCAAATTAAGGGCGTTAAAAATGGCAAGGGTGTTAATTAAATTTCTCGTTTTAAACGTGTATATACACAATGCCCAGCATCCAATCTTCGAGATTTTTTTCTAAAGTTTAATGATTAACACTGCCTTCCCCTTCCCCTCCCACCTATCCCTTATCTTTACCCAGTTATTATACTTAGAAATATAATGAACTTTAGGCAAATGTCGAATCACTTTTTTTTCCATTCTTACAACGTGAAAATGAAGTTCTTATAATCAAGCAGTATGATAAAACGGGTTAATGTGTGCGTGCAGTGAAGATTATTTCATGACCCCATACGAACATGCAGCCAATAAACAACGTCGGAATTTTTAATGCAATCAGAGTCGAAAATTTATTACGTGATTTAAAAGATCAATTACACTTTCTCGAGATTACACATTTTAACGTATGATTATACGTAAAAATGCAATGTAATTTTCGCAAATGTATTAAAATCACTATTTCATAATTTTTTTCTTTCTCGTTTATCTAGTTTATTTTTTTCCCCTCTATTTTTATTGGTTTATCGTTCTATTCTCATATCGAATTAGCACGATAAACAACTTTGGTATTTTTAAATGCAACCTGAGTCAAAAATTTATCACCATGATTTTCATAATCGATTATTCTTTCTCGAGATTAATATTTTTTTCGTGTTATTAAACGTAGAAATGCAATGAACTTTTTACACATCTAAACTTATAATACCCACTAGGTTATCGTTGGGTTATTACTTTATTTTATAATACTTTTCATATCCCGGGTTAGAATTTTTAAAACTGCCCTGGTTCAACAATTTCTGGATGATATCAAAAAACGATTACTTTCTTTTTATTTTCTTTTTCTAAACTAATATGCTCATACATCGTCGTTTAACGGAATGAAGAAACGTAATGAACTTTTCGCAAATGTAAATTTACATCACCTTACTACCTCTCGCCAAGATTTTCCAGCTTATTACTTAATTTCATTCCCACGCTTCTTCTTCTTATTTTTTTTTTCTTCTTCTTTTACTTTCTTATCGGGTTGGCCAATAAGTAATGTCAGAATTTCTTTTCTTAATTTTTTTTTTTTTTTTTTTTATTAATACAGGTTTGCGTTGAAACTCTTCGGGTGATTTTAAAAATCAATTATTCTTTTTTTTGTCGAGAGAGACTTTTCGATGATGTAATTTTTGTTCGGATCGTAAGAAACTTTCCGGAACCTTGTAGTTTTTTAATTAAAAAGAAAAGGAAATAAAAGTGAAGGTAGGAAAAAAGGATGGTAGGAACTAACAGGGGAGAAAGAAAAAAAAACAAATTCGTTTAACAAGTCTCGGAGAATAGAGAAATTGATTTTTAAAATCATCCAGGGACTATTTACTCTTCTAAGTACTTTCAAACAAACCTCTATTAAAAATTCTAATATTACTTATTGGCCGATCTAATACTTATATTTGAGAATGCTTGTAAGTTGATCTCTCTCTCTCTCTCTTTCTCTTTCTCTCTTTTTCTTCCATTCTTTTCTTCTTCCTTTTTTCTTCTTCTTTTCTTTATCTTATTTTTTTGTGAAAAGTATTAGATGGACGATGGATATAAGATGAAAAAGAAAGAACGTGAAAGAGATATATTTTTATAAGTGGAAAGAAGTCTTACGATCGAGTAAATGGATTATCAAGAGTTGCAATTCTATCTTTTACAAAAGTATTCTCTCTTTTTCATACACATCGACACACCCACACACATATGCACAAATGCACTCGCACTCACTTTGTTTTTTTCTCTCTCATGCTTTTACATTTTCTTACTGTTCGATTTTTAGGTCTGCCTTGAAGAGGCATATACGTTTAAAGTACTATTTTCCAAAGAATCAAAGATAGAAAAACTGAAACTGAGATTCGTACTGGGAAATCTTTTCTTTTTCCCTTGTGAACGACAGTATCACAACTGTATCGATCTTTGACCTTAATAACATGAATTTTCAACGGGAAAGCTTTAATCGTGTACCATGTCGTTCGATATTTCTTTAAATATTGAAAAATGTCAAACTGCAACAGGATAGATTTAACTCAATGATGACGAAAACAGTTCGTGCTTATGTGTGTGTACACCCATGAAATTAATTTTTCACATAATTATTTTCTTTTCTTCCAAATAAAATTTATTATAAATTGAAATGTTTTAATTTTAACAAATTTTGTTATATATATACTCAATAAAATATATTATATATATGTATACTAGTATATAGTAATAGTACAAGTAATATGTATACTAAATAATATGTATATTTATTATATTATATAATAATATTATTATTATAATATATATAATTAAAATAATATATTATTTATTAATAAATTATTATTAATAATAATATAGATAATATAATATTATTAATAATATATATTATAATAAAATATATATAAATAATATATATAAATATATATGTAATATCATAATATTATTATAAAATTATTCGATAATTTTTATCGATGTAAAAAAATAAATAAACTATAATTCTTCTTTTTTTTTTTTTAAGAACATTTTGTCAAAATTGATAAAAAAACTTTTTTATCCAACTATCGTATGGAATGAAACACACAAAGTTCTTTGGATATATCTAATAGGAAAGACTTGAAAATCTTGCGTATACAAGTAAAAAAGTATCTTGGAAACTAGATCAATTTACCGAGTTACTTTTCTCTTTAATAATGCTTCTATCTATAGGTTTTCATTTCTTTATTTTTCATTTGAAAATTTCCTCTCTTATACCTCTCTCTCTCTCTCTCTCTCTCTTTCTATCTTTTCCTTCTTTACGTAGCTAACCGTCTGAAAATAATTTTTGGTAACAGACTTGTAATATTATATAACTTTCGTTAGTAAATTAATATAAGCGTTGTAAGCTTTTTGTTACGTTGAAATTAATATTCAAGAAGAGTTTCTATTTACCGTGAAGTATTATAAGTATACGATGATAAGATATCCATCATTATATTTTGCGTTTAATCAAAGGAAAAAGAAACAAATATTTAAAATAATATTACAATAATAAATGTAATCGTATAAATCAGATTGTATTTGAGATAAGATCGATTATTATTTTCTTGTAAATACTACTTAAGTAGAA
The DNA here is from genome assembly GCF_049000335.1 of Polistes dominula. Classification (NCBI taxonomy): domain Eukaryota; kingdom Metazoa; phylum Arthropoda; class Insecta; order Hymenoptera; family Vespidae; genus Polistes; species Polistes dominula. The sequence continues at coordinate 2,931,684 of NW_028301040.1, forward strand.
TTACTATAGCAATTAACGAAGTTTCTTATGCTTACAATGAGAAAAACTAAGGGGAGTAAGAAATAGTAGAGAAAAAGGTCGGAAATTAGGAAGGAAGGAAGAAAGGAAGGAAAAAGGGATGAAAAATGTGTGGAGCAAGTCACCACTATGGAATCCACTTAATTTCTTGGTACTCCAATAAGTGTCACGGGATAAACCGAGAAGAATAAGATGATGGTATAAAATACGAAAGAAGAAAATAAAACAAAAATTTATATAGTCTTTATCTTTCTATCATTCTACATATACTGAATGTTTCAAATTTCGATTAACCTCATTAAAAATTTTATAACTTATTTTACAATTATTTGAAGGAACCTATTAACAATACAGTAACGTGAAATTAAAGCTAGTCGATTGAAGAATTTTGTATTTTAACCTGAAAAAAACTTATTAGTATTATATTAAATTAATAAAAATTAATAAAATTAAAATTAAAATAAAATTAAAAATTATAACAAATAAATTAATAAAAAAAAAAATTAAAAACCAAAAAGAAATAATTTCTATACTTAATTCAAAATTTTGAAATCTATTCACCCTCAAAAAAAATATTCTCTTATTAATCTTATTAATGAACCAATATCGATCATTTCAATATTTTTGTTATCTTCGAAGTAAAGTAGTGATTTTTATGACATTATGTGTATATACAAAATTAAATAGTATAGATTTGGTATAAGAAAACATTTCTTTATCATTATCGTGAGGGTTGGTTGGTTGCTTACTTGCTTGCTAGGTTTGGCCGAGTTTAGATTAATAGTTAAACTTTTTTTCACGATCGAAAGAACACGAAGAGGATTGGGCCGATTCTACTCACGTAATCCTCATTACACGTGGGCCGATCTTAAAGAGCATAGCTTAGACAAGAAAGGAAAAGAAAAGAAAATTTCGCGGAAGTTAGAAAAACGAAGCGGAAACGTACTCGTTATCGAACCAACCAGACTGCACTACTGAATTCCTAATCGAATATATAGACGATTTTTACGATTGGGCCGATTAGATATATATATCTATATATATATATATATATATATAAGATTCTTATTCCATTCTCGATAGCTACCTTCTTCGACAGATCGTTAAAACGTATTCGTTTCATCGCGTCTATTCTGAAAGCCAACGAAAACGAGTTCAAAGTTTCGATTATCGTTTCGTTTATTTGCAACTCGTTCGTTTCATGTATATTTTTTTTTCTTTATAATATACCGGATATCTTATTTATATTCTCGTTTTATGTGGTGTTGATATGTTGTATATGCAAGAAATATAAATTTGTTTTACGAAATTTATATATCATCCTAAATAATTTATTATTAAATTATAATGAATAATTAAAATTTACAAGAATGTGATTTATTTATTGTTTAATTGTCTAGAAATAATTTAAATGATATTTAATTAATAGAAGTGATATGACGTTTGGTATTTGTGATACGTATAATTACGAATATTATTATAAACATTTTAAAACAAGAAATCAATCATTCATAATTTGTTATCCTTCTGATAATTGTATGATAAATCATTTACAATTCTACGTTACACGTATTATTTAATTTTTTTATTTTGAAAAATCTACATAATATATCGAGATACTGTTTGTTATTAGAATACAGATGAAACAACCTGTTTAAATAAATACACGTCGATAAAATTGTTCATTCATTCGTAAGAAAAAAAGTAGTAATAAAAGTAAAAGGAAATTATGAAACAAAAAACTTGTAACAGCCGTATCTCAAGACGTCAAATAGTATAATAAAGGTATTCTGACTGTGTTGAATATAAAATTGATGATGCCGATGCATGAGCAGCATGTGTATTACGTTTATGTTTTTGCATCGTCCCGATGGAATTCTTTTATAGGTGCTCCGTGGAAAATTGGATAGAAATTGGCTGGTAATCTCAAGCGTGCGAAAAATGCCACTCTCTCGTTCGGTTGATTCTCAAAGAGGAAGATCAAAAGACAAACAAAGAAAAAAAGATAGAAAGTGAAAGAGTGAGATAAATAAAAATTTATTAAATATACACATGAAACTGTTATTTGTTAAATCAATTATACTTTGAAGACCTTTAATTAATATTTAAAAGAAATACTTATAATATATTATCAATATGTTATATAAATGTATTTCGCGCGCGCGCATTGATTAATGTGAAAAAAAAAAGAATGATTATTAATATTATTTATCTTATTTATAATATTTTAGTATTTATTTTGTTTCAATAAATACATTTTAATCGATTCGTTAATAAATACTGACTATTTATTTATCAATATTAATTAATTAATATCTATATATTGATAAATTATCGAACAAAATAACGAATAAAAATGTTCGGATAATGTAAAAAAAGAAATAAAAGTATATTATATAATGCACGTACTAAATATATGTATTGATTGAATGACATTCGATAACGAAATATATATTTTCTAATTATTCTCTCGTATTATCGATTCGTTGGAAGTTCATTAGTTCGTTGTGTGATCCAATATACAATGTATAACACATTACTCCCAATACAATTAGGATTTTTGACCGATATCTATCAGAATGCATTTTCATTACTACCATTTTCGCGATATATTCTCAACGTTATTTTCAACGGGCCATTAAAATTTACGTCATATCGCTTTTGCACTAACTCGTTATTAACGTGTCAACTCACGAACGACCAGACACAACAACGTAAATAATAAAAATTATAATAAATATAGCGACTCTCGTGAATACAAATATCTATACCTCGGAATACTCTATTTTAAAAAATAAATTATTATAGAGAAAGACATAACTGCTCTTATGAAGATGAAATAAAATATAATATCTCATTACCATTGGAGTATCTAAAAATTTGAAACAAATGAATAATAATAATTAAAAAAAAAAAAAAAAAAAAAAAAAACAACAAAATATGATAAAATAACTTTAAAGAATCGTATTTAGGATCGTATAGCTTTGATAATATTTATCAAATGTAGCAATATTTGTATTTGATCTTTTTTTTTCAAAGCTGACGTATCATAAAGTAATTCAAACAAGGAAGTTCGCGATATACTATTTATTCGATCAGAAGTTATTTTTAAAAATGAAGTAAAATATAAAGACAAATTCTACTCAATCAAATCGATTGTCAAATATTGAAAGTTCAATTATGAATGATCAGAGATAATTATTCTCGTTGTTAATAAATTATACTCGATAACTATAATTATTCGATGAATCATTTTACTTGGTTATTTAATTTTTAAACAATTGCATATCAAATTTTTTTTTGTCCATTTTTCATCTTAATAATAAATTTCTTTTTTTTTTCTATTTCTTAAGAAACTCGATCTTCCTTAAGGAATCACTATGCGCAATCGTGAAACGAAATAGGTCGTTTGTCTTCTACGTGAAAGTCGAAGTCGCAGTATCTCTTCGTCCTTCCAAATGCGAAAGCTGCTACTAGACATGAACTATCTCTCCTCTCTTGTGGAACGTAGCAGAGAGAAAGAAAGAAAAAAAGACTATACCCGTCTTTACAATAATTTAAAGAGTAAATTAGACCTGCTAAATCCTCGTCGAAAGTCGTGGATTTTCTTAAGATCAACATCAATTATCACAAATTCTATTGAATTTTTGTTTTGTCTCATTGTCTATCTTACTTTATTTTTTATAACTTATGAATAATCACATTTGATCATCATAAATGTTTCAACATTACTCGAAGAATTTAAATATATTTTGAAAAAAAAATTATAAGTATATTGAGAGGAAACAAAGTTTACTTTGGAAATTTCCTAACTTTTTCCTATAAAAAAGTACCAACGAATTATAATTATATGTATATAAATATATACATAATAAATAAATATATTATAATAATAATAATAAAAAATGTAATAGGTTTATTATAGGTTTAGTCTGAGTCTATTATAGGTTTGTGTTATAGATTTATATAATAATATATATGTAATAAACCTATTACATTAAATTATAATTAATATGTTTATCTCGTAAAATAAAATAAAATAAAATGAAATAAAATAAAATAAAATAAAATAAAATAATTCGTATCCTTTGAAACGATACAATTTATTTTCGTGTTTAACATTATAATTTTATATTAAACAAATCATTTAAATGTTATTTGAGGTCTATGCAAGTTATATGAATCAATGTGTATTGAAAGGATCATTGAAAAAATTGACTTACGTCCACTTTAATACCCTCGACGTGATAACTATGTTGTGTCGGGTCACTCCTGGGTACGTATCTATAGAATTCTTCGTGATCCTTGTACCACGAAAAAGAATAGAGCTTGTCCGATTCTAGATCATAGCTGAAACAATAAAAGAAAGACCATTGTGAGCTATTAAATTCGTCTCGAATGATACCTACTGCGAGCACACACCTGCGCGTATTCACCTTTTATGATAGAGACACTTTATCATACTTTGTAGTATTTTTTTTCAAAAGTTATAAGACATTGCGAATGCGAATAGTTAACGATGAAATATTTTTACTTGGTTATCTATTAAACTATTGTTACGTTTTGCTACGATTTAATTTTATTGCAATATTTGAACTAGTTGTAAGATAAAAGCAAAATTTATATTTTAAGTAGTAGAATAAATAATAAACGAGAATCGTCCTAGTAGTTCAAGTAAAGCATAAATATGATCCATTTTCAGTGATTTAAATAAAAGTCAGTTCAGACAAATTACAGTAGTAAATATCAAAGATCAATCAGTCCAATTCCAACGATCCAATAATACAAAAAAATGAAATTGATATATCCAGTGATTTAACTAAAGCACGAGTCAGGCTTATTTCACGATTCTTAATTAATATTTTTATAAACACGACGATTGTTTGCAGTATTTAACGAACACTAATATTAGAATTATTTTTATTTAAATTACATGGTTAAATTCGTTATTTACAGTAAAAGTAATTTTATATCTTTTGTTTTGCTTGTCAGAGTTATCGGAAGTAATATTGAATAAATAAAAAGAGTTTTTTATTGATTACAAGTTATAGATATTTTTTCAATATTTGATATTCTTATTAATTACTCGATATTTTAAATTAATATTTAGATTAATATTTTAATATCCGCCAACTTGCGTTATTTAACGAGCTAAAATTAGAAATATCCTTTTTTTTTTTATACGACCAAACTCGTTATTCGTAGTAGAAGCAATTTTTCCTGCTTGTCGTATGTATGTATGGGTATCAAAAGCAACATTTAAATGAAAAATGAAAAAAAATGTTGTTCAACCACCATTCAGGGTTATTCTTTTAACATTTGATTATTCCAGTTAATGGAACCGATTTTAATGAATATTTTAAAAACACGCCGATTACTTTTGCGTTTTAAAAATCGAATATTAGAAATATTTCTGTTTTACACGATAAAATTTGTTTTCAGCGGTAGAAGCAATTTTTCCTGCCATCGAAAGTAATATCTGAATAAAAAATAAATGTTATTTTTTTTTTTCATCGACCATCATTCAGGTATGTTTTTTTTAACGATGCATTTTCGGTAGATACGAAGTTTCTTTTGTAATTGAAATTAATGACGTTACGAACTGTCAAGTTTTATAAGAGTTTATGTCTACAAAAGCGTATCCTTCGACAGTGAAATGCTTTTAAGTTTACTTTGCAATCACTATTGCGTGGTAAATATTAAAAAGTATAGAGAAAAATCAAAGAGAGACCAATTTATCTCACATAAAATTCGATCGCACCCATCCAAAACAAATATATAATATTTTCATTCTATTATTAAATTATCGATTTCGTTTATTAACTTAAACTAATTGATCATATTAACGAATTCGAAATAAAAAAAGAAATTGTAGAAAATGTTACGAATACGAATGTAACTAACTACGAAATGCTTTTCAATAAATTGCTTAATTGCTTTATCATACACAAACGTTTTTGTTGTTTGCTTATTGGTTCAATTAGATCGGCCAATGATTCTTTGCTTTAGGAAAATACGTATGCAACACATTGGAGAATAACTTTGCTTGCACGATGCCATGATCTTTTTAACTTCTCTTTTTTTGCGTTAAATTTGCAACTATAATCCATAATATTGGTCGCTTATGGATTATACGAATTTACCGATACACGAGTTCGGACAAATATTTTCTTTTCTCCTATTGGTGCAGTACTTCTCTTCCATTCCCTACTTCTTAATGGATTTTTCTTTTATTAAAGATAAAACAAAAAATAATTAAAACCGTACCTAGGAATTATTTTTCATCTCGATCGTTTTTCTTGTTTATTGTTAAATACTATAAGATATCGGGGGAAAAAAAGGAATTATTTATTCAATACGATTTTCTCTTGCGTATTAATCTCAAATCTAGTCGAGTACGATACAAACGTACAAAAAAGATTGTAAATATTAATAATAATAAGAAAAATAAAATAACATTGATCCGGATTGTTTATTTGATTGGACGACGAACGGACAATAGTTTGCGTGACGAGAACTTTGGGGATGGACTTCGTAAGGGGGTGAGTTACAATTACTGTAATTGATCAACATCCGTGATCGAAGCAGACTGACTACTCGTGGGTTCGTCAATTTACTAATCAACTCGGTCTTCCATTAAATACTATACAAAGCAAAGGACTCATGAGATTTTTTTTTATAAAACTCAGTTCTAAGAAAATGGTCTTTCTTTATTTTTCCTTCCTCTTTCTTTTTATTTTCTTCGTACGATTCAACGAATTTTATTTATAAAATGGTCAATTATATTTCGATTCAAAAGATTTGTATATCCGAAGATTATTCTAACATGAAATTTTTTCCTAGTAATTTCAATTAGGCTTAGATGATGAAGGTAAGAATTAATTAAATAAAATATAAATAAAAAGCGTGGTTGAGGAAATATTTACAAGAGAACAATATTGATTTGTTTGGTAAAAAAACCCCTATTTTTTATGTATGTATAAATACAATTAACAGGAGTATGATGAGATTACAGTGTTATTTAAAAGTAAATAGAGATATATATTCGCTCACAATCAAAAATATTCGTCTCGTTTGCTTTTACAAGGAGTCTTCGTATTGCAACACAATAGATGATTCGTTATTTTTTCTAAAGATGTGTCCTCGAGGTCGTCCTGCAAGAAAATGGGACGAAAGTATTCGAGCTGAGCCCAATGAGGGGTCTCGTTACACTGAAATTTAAAAGTGGGGGATGCGGACAATGACCGTTTCGTAAAATTCCGGAAGAATTGACGCTCACCTTTTGAATATACATTAAAGAATTTATGATATAGTTTCTTACCATAAAAGATTCTCATTTAACGTTCCTGAATTGCGGGGAAGTGGGAATTTTATTCCTAATTAAAAGATACGGCATTGATAAGATGAGCATATTTATGGTTGTAATACGTTAAAGTTCATAGTAAGAAAAACTTTTTTATATTTTCTAAGAATAACGTTCTCTTGAAAAACATTTGTTTTCTCTTAGGTGTTAATAATGAATAATAGAACTTTTGGATCATATAAAAACACATGTTTACGAGAATCATTCGAGGAAAACTGAATAAATCAATTAATGGTCGGTATGCGATTTGAAATGCAAACTTCGTGCACGATTATCAACATTGGTTGAACCAATAGGACAACCACCGACCAATACTCTAATCGTTCTAATCAAGCTATTAGTCAGGCATCCCTTTCCGCTACCAATCTCGTTTACGGTCTATACATTCGTAAGATCGTTGAGTGCAACAGGCTGCGTTTATTGGATCATACATACGATATGCTGAATTATCTCATTAATTAATTAATATTCAAAAGCACGTGGCACTGACAGCTAGACTTGGACTACTACTACTATTATACGATCAGTTCATGCGATGACATATCCGGTTACTTTAATATTCTAAATACTAAATAACGTTACGTGTAAACAAAAATCTACAAGCTTGTTATCAAGAGTTTAACATGTTGGTCTTTGATATTCAATTTCATTGATTTTCTATATCACTTGTTATATAACATTCTATATATATATATATAGAAGTAAGTTGAAAGGAAAATTTCCGAAAAATCCCATCGAATCAAGGTTGTCCGATGGATTTACTTTGATCCAAGGAAGACACGCGAGACTGGTTGGTGGTTTCCCTTTGGAGGTTGCTCTTGGTCGAAGGATAAATGGATCAACGGAAACGCTAGTAGAATGGAAGATGGTTAGGGTTGCTGCTCTTGCCTTTGTTCGAGCAACATCGTCGTCGTCGTCGTCGTCGTCGTCTTTGCACGCTCGAGAACTGTAATTTTGTTTCATCGGCCTGGAGAGAACCACTTTGCGAAGGAAGTAGTCCGATTAACGCTCCCTTTTAACCCGATAAACGTAGTTGAATGAACCAACTTTCAAAAAATCAACCATCCTTTTCCTTACCATTCTACACGCGATTCCTAATAAAGCCTCCTTCCTTTCCCATAAACCCACCCACTCATTCACCTCCTACTCTTCTTCTTCCCATCCACTTGTAAGCTCTTTTTCTCTCTTCTCCCCCCGCCCCCACACCCCAATTTCTGCTGCGTTTCGCATAATTGCATACCCAGTAACCAGCAATGCGCTTAATTTAGATCACGTTTAAGGAGAAATTACCTCTCCGCTATCAGAACTCAGCTTGGGCCCTCCATCTTTACGAGCCTTTCCAATTATCTCGATTCTTCCTAAAGGTAGATGGTAATAAGTTACGGTGAGATGTTCGTAAAACGACTAATTACACGAGTGCAGCCCCATTAAATGACGAATGAACGAACGAACGAACGATATGCATGAAGCTTTCTTTCTTTCTTCCTTCCTTCATTCCTTTCTTTCTCATTCTCACATTGATTATTAGTCATCAGCAACTCGTACGACGATGATTTTTTAATCATCGATGATTACGACATCATCCTAATATCTTTCTTTCAACGAGAAATTAAAAATCATTCGGAAATGAATCCTTTTCTTCCTGTAATGGGATGTATGTATACTCTCGTTCGTTGATCGCTTTGTAATGACTCGGTATTTGAATGTAACATAACTCCCTTCCACAGTTAGAGAAGATCGACCTCTGGCATTGAATCGATCGTTCTTGTACCTACTACACACTCCCTTTCAACGTGGATTCAATGCTCGTTCCTCTTCCAATAGCAATTATGCGACACGCAATGTCCTGTTTAGTGATGATAATTTCCGATAGGCTACATTCATGAGTCATATGCTTGCATGCCAATACTACAACCTATTCTACCCCCCATTCATATTTGAGCTATACGAATTATCCTACTACTTTCTCGATTAGTTTTATTATACTTTCTTACCTACGAGTTAATCGTACCGATGGATATATACCACTACGGTGGTATATCAATCATATTATACACATTAATACATTTATATATATGTATATGTAGATACACACATATCGCATAGGAAGTATTCACTAATGGAATTTTCGATGGGAAGCTTCGATCTACTCGAAAGATTTATCGCCATGTTCGTTTCGTTTCAACGATGGACACACACGGTATTAAAAATTTTCCTCTCTCGGACTTCGTAGATTGTTGCTTATATTATTCAACTGGAAAAAGCGCAACTTTGACTAAACTACGTATACGTCAAGAACGTTATATCGAAGTACGACAAGGATCCCTCTCAACGATCTATTATATTTCACTTGGATTATAATCTACATATATCACATTTTTTTTTTTTTATAGACATTTAACAGATTTCTATTCAATCCAGTAGACGTTTAAAGAAGAGTAATAAACTACGGGATTTGTTCATCGATTTATTCTTTACCTTTTTCTATTTTTTTCTTTTTTAGATTACTATACGATATTTAAATATATATATCTTGGTTGATAACTTTTCTTTTCTTTTTTCTTCTTCTTCTTTTATACTTAAACTTCTTTTATTAAAATTATTCCAAAACCGACCTATATTTTTCCTACCAGGTAAATATGTGTGTGTGTATGTGTGTGTACGTTAGTAAAAGTCGTTTGAATGATTTATCGTCTGCATATTTAATGCAAACAAAGAACTAGGAAATGTGCCAATGTGTGACGTCACTTTAATATTCCACTTCGATTCGTTTTCGTGACGCGCCGAACGAATATTCTCACCAACGTGACGGATTTCGATGCTCACGCGAACCTGATTAACGGATGTTAAGGGGGGAAAATATACGCCTTACGACTTTATGATTTTACTTATACTGAAAATTTTCCGTTAACACGACAACTTCTATTTTAACGCCGGCAAGTAATCTTCTACGATCGTAACTTCGTGCATATGCAACCCCCTTCACCCTTACCGCCATCCTCTACTCGCTTTCCTTCACAACACTTATACACCTTTTCTATTTCATAGGTAGGAACTTTGAAAACAAGTTTCGTGAAACAACATGAACCGTTCTCGTTATAATACATAAATGTAAATATCCGTATACGCGAATATAAGGTAGTAAAGTCACAATAACAATTAATATTTTATTACGTCGTATTTATGTAGAATTAACTCTCTCTTTAGTCAGTTTTCTATTATTCCAATAACTTTAACATCACTATTCGTGCGTTTCTTAATGTCTATACCTAATAAATAATTCACAACCTGATCCAAACTTAATGTAGTAATTAGTTAATAATTAATACTAGTATAGTTACAGTAGTTATACCACACTATACATATATTATAACTAATAGTTATATATAATACTAATTAAAATAATATACTAAAACAACACATAATAATTTGGGAATATATTTTGGTATTATTTAAACAAATAATAATAACTCCACAAATATATTTGGATATTTATCATAATTAGAAAGTGAAAGATTTAGATCTTCGTTGATCTCTAGAAAGTTAATAACAACTATATAGAAAGAAAGATAGAGAGAGAGCGAGAGAGAGAGAGAGAGAGAATGTTTAGGTACATCATAAGATTATAATTCCATAGAGGAACTGGTTAGAATAGTTGTTCGTCGAAGAACAAAGAGTAAGAAGTAGAATTGGTCGAACGGATTCAACAACACCGCTATGGATGCATTCGATGCGATAATGCACGCTTCGCTGCAATAATACTCGTTGCTACTGGTGCAACGGTTACGCCGTTGCAGCAACGTTTCGAAGATGTTCTGGCAACGTGCAGCAGCAGTAGCAGCAGCGTAGTACCCAAGGGGAACATTCTCTGGTTCGCTTGTCGGGTGCAACCGGCTTGTTCTCGGCCTGCTTTTACCTTGGACCAAGAGAGATCGAAATCGAAGTGAAACAGTATGTGTATGAGAGAAAGAGAGAGGGAGTTCTAACTTTAGAGAGAGGGAGGGTTGAAAAGGGATTGCCGCATTCGAGCGTAGGTGAACAATTTGGAGCGTTGCGTCCTGGGATTGATTTGCATCCTTCGGCTCATTTGCAGGGTCTTGTCCTTTGGGACTTCTCTTCGAGATTTCTCATCCTTTTCTACTCTTTTACCTTCCCATTCTCTCTCTCTCTCTCTCTCTCTCTCCTCTTTTTCTTTCCTATCTTTCAGTATTTCTCAACCATCTATTTTCTCTTATTTCTATCACGCGCGCGTTTCTTTCCACTATCTTCATCCTTGTCTTTTTCACTTCACTGAAGCTTTTTCTTGATACGTTGGCTTGCTCGTTTGACCGTTCAACTACGTCTGACATAAGGTAAAAGGGAAGAGAAAAGAAAAAAGATAGTTACGAAAAAGGACAGAGAGAAATGGACTATTTTGTACTACATACATACATATGTACGTGCATATATACATATGTAAGTAAGTAAGAAAGGTGAAACAAGAAGATCCTTGTCAAGTAGATGAGGACAACGTCTTGCACATCTGACACTTACTCTCACGGGAGATTGTTATTGACGAAGTAGTTGCGTCTTATGCTACCGTACTTGTTTCTTATTCCCTCGAGAAGTAGTATTGAAGAGAGGACAAAATAAAGAAAGAAAATAAACTCTTTCTTGGAACACGTGAACTTCTCTTTGTAGAATAAGAAAGGAAAATTCTTTTCTACGATAGCAGTCAAATTCTTTCTCTTTTTTTTTTCTTTTTCTTGTTCTTCTTCTCTCTCCCTCTCGTTCATTTTCAAAGCTTCAATTCGTTCTTTTTTTTCCCCTCGTATACTTCTTCAAGCAAACGAGACTCTTTTCTATTTTCTGTTGTGCAAGATCACTTCTTTCTCTTGAGTTGACGAGATCCCGGTAAACTTCATGGATGAATGAGATTTGCAGATAAATGCTCGAGTATCGTGATGAGATATCGTGAGAAAGTGCTAGGGAGAACAAGAGAGAGTGAGATGAGGATAGGGATGAATGGGAGGTAGTATCTTGGGTATCGTAATGAAGGTATCTCCACGGAGAAATTACACGGAAGCCCAAGACCAGTTTTGATCCTCGTCTGTGAGTAGTATCAGCTGGTAAGCCGTTGATAAACGTACTTCTAACAATTTCCAACTTCTTGAGTCTTAAAAACGTATTTTCTATTATAGTGCTGCATTACTATTATTATTATTATTATTACAAGCAATAATCAGAAAAATAACCGTATCAAAAATTGTTTTCAATTTCAAAGTGGTCGACTTCAAAAAAAAAAAAAAAGTTTCGTAGTAAAATTTAATCAAATTAATGGATATAAAAATATTGCAAAAAATAAAAACAGAAAGAAATAGAGATAGATAGAGATAGAAATAGAGGTAAAAAGAGTAAAAATAAAATTCTGGAGAAATTTTCGAATGATGCAAGTTTGCGAATAGGAAACTCGGAAACTCTCGTTGATAGGTATCGCAAGTAAGGAAAGCAAGGAAGGAATGTAGGTAGGAAGAAGTTGCGGTCATTGATCAGGATTCCATTCGAGATGGATGCCGTTGATGAAAGAGTCATCGCTGGGGAAGGCGTTGCTGAGAAATCACCGTGCTTGAAATAGCTGCTGAGAGATTTGCGATCCGCGCGTACCTCGTTATCTCTTGCTTTTACTCACATATATTTAAAAGTATAGTAGTAATAGTAGTAGTAGCAGCAGCAGCAGTAGTAGCAATAGTAGCAATAGTAGCAGTAGTAGCAGAGCAGGCCACGAACTTCATTTCTCGATGTTACCAACGCTTTTCGAGCTTCGTTTTGGGGTAGTAGTGGTGATGGTGGTGGTGGTGGTACTGGTGGTGGATACTAACACTAGAGGGTGAAGCGACACAACGAATAAACCAACGAAAGAACGAGATAGTAAAAGAGGGAGGAAAAGGATGGAGAAAAAGAGAGGGAAGGGTGGTGGTAGGGGTGAGGGTTGGGCCAGAGAGAGCTGCATCAGGGACGGTAAACTAATTTGCAATTTATACCTACGCCGAGGGACCGTCTCGTTTCTCTCTTCTCTCTTCCAACTATTTCTCTATCTCTCTCTCTCGTTTTAGTTCTCTTCTTCTGCTTCTTCTTCTTCTTCTTCTTCTGCTCCTCCTCTCCTCTCATTCTGTCTTTCTCTATCTCTCTCTCAGTTCACGGTTGCTAGGGTCGCGTCCCAACGGGGATCCGCTGGATAATATTAGAAAACGACGTGTAAAGTCGTAATTCCGACCCTTCCGCATCCGGATGTGGCATGAAGTAGAAACGTCCCGGCAAGACCGTGTCTTAATTATTGAGCGATTTAATTATTGAGCTGATGAATGACATTCGCTGGGACTAATTAACGGTACACCGATGCCAGATCTCTCTCTCTCTCTTTCACTCTCTCTAGTGCAGCAGCTTGCTCGGTTTATCATCCACGCGACTCTTACCTACGAATAATTTATCATCCAAGTTTACGTACTACTCTAAATCGAATGTCCGTAAAAGCTACATAATAGTGACGATTTATAAAAAATATGAGTGCATTCTGTTTTTCTTCTTTTTAAAAAAAATAAAAAATAAAGAAAGAAGTCTATCAGGATAAATTGTTATAAGTTAATTTTACTTGAATTAACACTTTTTTCAATCAAGCATTATATTTTTATAATTTCAAAAAAATAAAGATTAAATAAGAACACTGCAAAAGGTACAAATAATTTAAAAAATATATTAATCTCCTATTTTTCTTCTTAATAAAAAAAAAAAAAAGAAAATGCAATTACAATAAATTGTTACAAATCAATTTCACTTTATCAATGAAATGTTTTAATCTTAATTACTTTTATAATTAATATTAACATAATAAAGTTAAAATGATGTCAATCGATTTATTAAATGGATATCTCGTTTATGTTAGTTTTCCAGACGACTAAATCGAAATATAAAATATTTTGATCGAAAGGGGGGCCCCATGTCTGAGAAAATGCCATCTGGCTTTCTTCAGAAAGTATCTCGCTTATCCACCAAGACTTTTCGATGCAAAGTTGCTGACGACGACGTAGACGACGTAGTAGAAGACGAGAAATAAGACGACACAACGTTGACTACGGCTTCTTCACGTGTGGGAAGTTTATACGAGGCATGTAAGCACGTACGTTTATCTATGCGCATAGATTTTTAAAGATGGAAGAAGACGAATCGAACTGCTAGCGGGCAAAATGGTTGAATATCGTGTCTTTGTAACGTTATTTCAAGACGCTTCGGTTACGTCTAAAAGCTACATCGAAAAACGAGAAGACTTGTTATACATATGAAGGGCAAAGAAACAGAAAAAAAAAGAAGAAATGGATGGTAAAAAGGGTTGAAAACATTTCGAGATATCTCATATTACTCTCTTACATTATTTTTTTCCTCGATTTTTCTTTTAGATATCGTAATTTAATACTCTCCAACATCTATGAAGTTTATCATTAATGTATGTATGTGTGATTCGTATGAACGGGTTTAGTAATAATAAAGTATGATTTATGTGTTTATTTTAGTATTATACATTTACGAGATACAAATATCATTTAGTTTGTTCGTCAGATATTTGATGAACAATTTCAGCAATATACTAGTAAGATAAATAATATTTGTTTTATTATTTATTCATGTGAATAATACTTATTTAATTTTCTATATACACATATATGTATAATTTACCTCGATTTAAATTATATCATCCTATATTAGAAGATTTACAAATAATATTATTATTATTATTGTTATTAATATTATCATCATCGCGAGATAGATATGCGTAAGAAATTGATATCGAACGAAACACAATACGTCGAGTTACGAGTTTGTCCAAATA
Organism: Polistes dominula; assembly: GCF_049000335.1. Lineage (NCBI taxonomy): Eukaryota > Metazoa > Arthropoda > Insecta > Hymenoptera > Vespidae > Polistes > Polistes dominula. Next base: position 2,946,926 of record NW_028301040.1, read on the forward strand.
ACTGATAGACTTTCGCAAATACACAGTACGTATATGAACGAGTGGTAGGACCAGACTGAAGGTAATTCTACACGTAAAAATAAATCAAACAAAAAAAAAAAGAAAGAAAAAAAGGGGGAATACCATTTTTTTTCGTTTGAGGTATCGTTCGATTCGAAAACAAAACCGTGTGTGTAATAAAGATTTTGGAAATTCTAACAGTGAAACGAGATAAAATAGGAGAAAGGAAGAAAGTAAAGGGAATAAAAGAGAGAGAAGTATAAGAAAAGAAAAGAAAAGAAAAGAAAAGAAAAGAAAAGAAGGGAAAAAGAATAAAAAGAAGAGAAAGGTAAGAGGATAGGAAAAAGGAGTAGATGAGTAAGGGAATGAAAAAAAGGTATTGAACACTTGTTTGTGTATGTGTGAAGCTAATGAAAAGGGTTGTTAAAAATGAGCTAAGATGACGAATAGGGTGAGACGAACGGTCAAGTGTTCCATTTAAAGAGAAAGAAAAAATTTTGAAATTTCGACCGAAGAACGTAAAAAAGAAAAGAAAATCGCTAGCATTGCTCTACTTTTCAAACGATTTTTTGGTAAAAAAGCTTGGACTCCAATTTGTTGAAGATTCGCTCTTTTCAGTATCTTGGTTACGACGTTACGTGGAAAGCATGCTGGTATTTTGAACACGCGATATGTTTCAAAACTAGACGAAGTACGCGCTAGGGACTCTAGTTAGCTATCTTCCCATTCCCTTTTACTTTTTCTTTTAACTTCCTTCTCCTCCTCCATTTCTTCTTTTTCTTCTATATATACTATTCTATATATATATTGTATATATACTACCTACTATCGACAACGATATCGAGTAGTACCATTCCCAATATCGATTCTTTTCCCATCGTAAAAACCAAGATAGAAATGCTGTCTATGATTGTGCACTTTGCCGATACGCAATCAGCTAAATGTACTTTCCTGTAATGGTTGCCCGGTGTTACAGACCGTTGTCGATGAATACATTAATGTTAGATGTGGGTACCTATCTCTACCTATCTATAAAACTACTACCTACGACAAAAACGTTACTGGCAAAGTGTACCCACGTGAAAACGAGTTCTGTTTTTAATAAAATATTTACATATTTCTATACGCGGAATAACCATGTACACGTATATGTATTATATCTACGTACACGTATCTATATGTAGAAAAAGAGAAAGAGAGATGGTTCATCGATTTTTCACCTATTTTGATTACTTTAATTTTACCGTATAACGAGACGTCGTTTTCTCAACGAGAGTTCTCGTTTCTATGTATATGAGATTCGTAGAGAAGAAAAAAAAATTGTGTTACTCTATTATTGTATAGTTTTATTTTTGAAGTTTTGTTATATTTGTTTTTTTGTTGTTGTTTCTTTGCTTTTTATTTTTCTTCGTTCTTTTTTTTTTTAAGGGTTTATTTTTGTTCGATACGTGAGTCGAAAGAAAGACTTGTATAAGAAGAAAAAAAGGGATAAAATATACTCGCAAGGTGATGGTGGTGGTGGTTGCGTTCAGCGATGCGCGAAATATCTTCCGCAAAGTCTAAATGATATAAGAACAAACGTCACTTGCTTTTGGTCGGTTGAATCGAGAGAGCGTGTAAGCGGAAAGGCAGTTTCCTCTCGATTCGTCGATTCGTTTTATGTATTTCCCCCAACTTCCACCGACTGGAAAATATTGTAGAAAATATAAGAGCCGTACGTATAGACACACGCTACATTGATATACAACATACACACACGGACACAGATACACACGTACAAAACCTGGAATGGAATAAATTTAATCTTCGAATATGGTCGAGCCTCCACGAATGGTTCGAGAAACGACTATGGACGTTTTACATAGCTCTTGTTTTTTTATTTTTTCCTGTTATTTCTTTGTAACATTATTTCCAATCAAATTATAAAACAATTTGACATAAATATATATGATCAAAAATATTTATTTAATAATTTATACAAATATAAATAGGTCGAATATTGTTAATAATCAAATCAAAGTTCTACATACATATATTAAAATAAAAGGATTAGCAAAATGTTTTGTATCAAAGGAAAGAATTAATTTGAAATTATGTAGAACGAATTGTTGAATTATCCAACATTCTTCTATATCAGAGATTTGGATCCCTTTCCTCTCTGGTGTACAATAAAAGCTTATAATGCATAAACTCATATCATATTTGAAAGTCGGTGCATATTGTATATTCGAACGTTCTACAAAATTCAAAATTATTAATGAACTCTCCTATGTCGAGTGAGTGAGAGAGAGAGAGAGAGAGAGAGAGAGAGAGAGAGAGAGAGAGAGACAGACAGACAGATAGAGTGAGAGGACACGCTAATGATCATATTAATTGATTTGTCGCGCTCACGTTATCAAGATTTCATTTTAAAAATTGGATTTTGCCTGTCCGAACGAGCACGTAATTGTCCTCAATGCGACAACTAAAAGCGATTTTAAAACGAAATCACTTGGGAAAAATTATTTTTTATTTTATTTTTTTATTGCTCTTATTAAGAAATATGCGAAAAATTAAATATTAAATTTTGTCAGGAAATATTTGTAAAAATAAAAAAATAAAATAAAAATAAATCAATCAAAACCAATCCGTTTGCACATAATTTAATAAATAACTAATTTTCACCACGTTTAAGTATATTATATAATAATTATGATTAATTATCTGTTAAATAGATAACAATGAGATAAGATTCGATGATTCCACACACATATTTTGTATGAACCCATAAACACGTTAGGGAAATATTCTATCGGAAAGATCAAAACGTTACGTTAGGTATTTCAATTAATAAATGATGGGATCATCGTCAAGGATCTTTTACAACGATCGGTCAATAGCAAAGGCTTCTCTTCCATTTTGCTGGTTTTCCTGTCTGTTCACCACTTTACTTCCTTTCTCATCTTCAAGAAGGAGACTTCGATTTTCAAATAACTTTGGGAGTACAATTACTAACAAAGCGGCAAGTGGATAGGGCGGAGGAAGGGGGGTGGGAAGAGCGTGCTGCTCGTAAGTGTGTGCCTCGAAACATCTCGTTTCTCATAAGAGTAGATTGTATGAGTATACATAAGATAGAGAGAGAGATAGATAGATAGATAGATAGAGAGAGAGAGAGAGAGAGAGAGAGAGAGAGAGAGAGAGAAAGAGAAAGACCTTATGGTTATGCGCAAACCGTACGCTCGACAAGAGAAATCCTAGATAACCGACCACTAATTCGAGAGTTGCTCGTCGACGTACACGAAGACGTGCCTGCGGGTTCGGTCTCTCTTGCTCGGTTGGTTGAACGACCGGCTCTTCAACGAAGGGTGCTCAGCTAATTTCGAAAGACGATGCAGGTAAGGGAGAGAAAGGGAGAGAGAGAGAGAGAGAGAGAGTAGAGAAATCAGGGTGCTTCTGACCGGCCTGTGGATTATTTGCATTCAAGCTCTAAGGATGGTTTTAAAGGAAATAAAAGATACAATTACGAAACTATAATAACAGACGATTTTTCGATAATATCGATTAAACGATATTTGTATTGTTGTTGTATTTTTTATTTTTGTTACAATTAAATTTAATTGAAATGGAGATTTTGAGATTAGAAAGAAAAATATCATCCCTTGGTTTGTTTCGAAAGGACAATGCAGTTTTCAACGATCTTTGGTTTGTTCTCATAGAAAGTTACCCTTTTTTTTTCTAGGAAAAGAACAAAGCTTAAATGTTATGAAGGTTTAAAAAAAATATTTTAAATAGTTTCAATAACGGTAAATATATTTGTGATTTTATAATTATATTATTATGTTACTTGATTATACGAAAAAAAAAAGAAACAAAAAAAGAAAAGAAAAATCTTGCAATAAGGGATTTCTCGTGGGAGAAAGAGAGATAGAGATAGAGATAGAGATAGATAGATAGAGAGAGAGAGAGAGAGAGAAGAGAGATTAAATTTAGTTCGAAGAGAAAGTAAAGATTCTAAGCAAGAAGAAACGTGCTTGAAAGAACAGCAGACAGGTTGGCGGTAAGACTAGTAAAAGTAACTCCGTTTTCTACGGTCAGAGACAACGTCTGCATTCGGAAAAAGTAAATTCGTTCGAATGTTATATTAGCTCTTGGGATGTTCGATATACCTTCTATGTATGTGTATCTGTGTCTCTGTGTTTTTTTAAATATGTTAGAGACATACAAAGTATCCAAGTTGTACTCTGTCTATTCTACATTCTAAGAAATCTACATTTTTATGTGTATGTCACGTGTGTGAATATAACAAGTCCTATCTTTATCTATGTGTTACGATTGGTAAATCTTGTTTGAGTGAGTATTCGAGGGTTTGGAAAATACTTGGTCCATTCGTAGCTAGTTCAAGGAGACCTCTGTGTCTTTCTTTTTCCCCGATATTCGGTGACGGATCGCTTTGCTGAAACGAATTTTGCTGACTAACAGTCTACCTTGTTTCCTACCTTTACTCTCTTTCTTACAAATTTCTTTCTCTTTTTCACATATACACTATTCCCATTCTCTCCTTTTTCTTAACCCCCCTCTCTTTCTCTCTCTCTCTATCTTTTTCTTTCTTTGTGTTTCTATGTTCGCGTCCTTTTGGGCAGCCCCATCAATTCGTTCAAGTACCTCAGGCAACGATGGAATTTCGATCGACAGATTAGAAGCCCAAAGCTTCACCGAGAAGTAGTCCGCAGTACGCGCGGGATATTCTCTCGAGGGATCTGCAATTGGAAGAAGGAACAAGCTAGGAACAGGATTTTATTCGTTTCTTATACTTTTCCTTCCTTCCTTCCTTCCTTCTCTTTCTTTTCTTTTTCTTTTTCCTTCTCTTTTTCTTCTGCTTCTTCTTCATCTTGCGAGTCTCTATATCGAGTTCGAGTGGGGCAAAAGGAGGTTGCTGAAGTACGAAACTCGAGAGTTCTTTTCTCGCTTAGACTTTGTCCCATCTCTCGAGGGCTACGATAAATGAAACGAGAAGTCGAAGAAGACTCTCTCTCTCTCTCTCTCTCTCTCTCTCTCTCTCTCTCTCTCTCTCTCTCTTCTTCTTCTTATAACGATTCGCTATGCCAAACTTTGACTCTTTTGCATTTCCCTCCCTCGTATTTTATCTCGCGTTCGATCTTTCCTCTCCTCCGACTCTTTCTTAACTTTTCATTTTTTTTTCTCTTCTTTTTTTTTCTTATTTTAATCTATCTATTCGTTTACGTTACTTCGTTTGATATCAAAGATTCGTAATATTTTTTATCGCTTGGTATTTTTCTTTCAATTTGGTTTGTTTGTTTTTTTTTCCTTCTTTTTTTTTCTTTTTCTTTTTATGGTTAAATATAACGCCAAAGGTATATACTATTGATATTTGATATTATATGATCGATTACTGTTTAAATATTTAGTAATAAAATTTTGCAAATAAATTATTATAATTTGAAAATTGATTATAAAAGATAAATATAGGCTTCATTGAAATAGTAAATATTTAAATCGATTAATTAATCATTAATACTTATCATACGATTTAAATATCGAAATATATTATTCTTCTTCTTCTTCTAGTTATTTTTTTCCTTTTTATTTTCATTACCCCGGTGTGTAACATCGAACACCTGTATCACATATCACGATATTTGATTATACATTTTTATTATTTATTTTATCGACAATTGTTAATATTAATCTGTATTAAATTGGAACATTTTAATAATTAAATACGAATTGATACTTCATTTGAAATACCGATCATTTATTTCTATAAATCTTGATAAACAAAAAACAAAAAAAAATGGTTGTTTTAAATATCGAATCGATAAATAACAGTACGAATGATTTTATTTTTCTTCATTTATTTTCCCCGATTATCGAGAAGGAATAAAATAAACGTAGGACATTCATATGAAAAAATGATTAATTTTTTATTCAAGTTGTAACAGCTTTTTCTCATTCTCTCTCTCTCTCTCTCTCTCTCTCTCTCTGTTTCTCTCTTTCTTTCTGTGTGCTGCTTTGAACGTAGGGGGAGTGGTTGCACTTTGTACGGTTTTGGTTTTTTTTTCTCTTTTTCTCTCTCCCCCTTTTCCCTTCCTCGGCCCATTTTTTTACTCGAGTAAAAAGAAATAATAAAAAAAAAAAAAAAAAAAAAATGTAAAAATATCGTACACCGTTGGTGATTCGTGGGACCGGACGTTCTTTTCCTCGTGACTCTCCATTATCCGTCGCATTGGACCAACGCGAAATATTACGCGTACAAAGAGAAGAAGACGCGTAATATAAAGCAACCCTAGAGTTTCGGTCAGCTTTTTATCTCTCTCTCTCTCTCTCTCTCTCTCATTTCACCTTTGTTCGCGTACATTAGTGATTATGACGCGACGGACCAGCACGTAAAAACGAATCGCGAAATTATTCATCAAAGAGAATTTTCGAAATCACTCGTTTAAATGTATAATAGATTATAACTGTAATTCATGAAAATTATGATTATTAATATTTTTCCCATTTTTTCATTTCTTCTTTTTTTTTTCATTGTGTCGCTTAAAATATTTTTAATTAATAAAACGCTATACGCGGAATACTTTTTGTCCTAGTAAAATTTGATTGAACAATACAAATCCTTTCTCGATAATTGTCAGATATTATTTTCTATTCTTTTCTTTTTTCCTATGATGAAATAATAATTTAAGCGGATAAGTTATGCTCAAAAGGATCAGATTCATTGGCTTTCTTATATAATAATTACTCAAAGTCACTATTCTCTCTCTCTCTCTTTTTCTTTACGAGCAATCGTTATCTAACGAATTACAAAATTTGTTAAACGAAGGTATCGTTATTACGCCTTTGACGGGAAACGAATTTTCTATAAGAGGAGGTAGAATAAAAATCTGAAGGTCTGAAGAGCGGAGATCATTTTAATTACATTTCATCCCGGACTTTCAGTGTAGCCCCTGAAGCACCGACAGACTTAATCTCAAGAAAATCGATTTGTATAAATGAATACAGTATCTACCCTTACCTACCTTTCTGCGTTATATACTACGCTACGTTACGCTTCTACGACGTTTTAACGCCCATGGGCAATATTTAACAAGAATTAATTACTTCTACACCGATAATTCCTTCTAATTACGCATAATACTTCAAAACTAACATCTTTCTTACCTCTATTCGAAGTAGGAAAAAAAAACTCAAAATAATAACGAAATAATGAAATTATTTGAAGAGAATAGAAAAAGTAATAAGAAAACAAAACCTTTGCAAACCTTTTCAACTTCATAATTATTAATTATGATATATAAATAAAATCAAATATTAATAATATTATAAATATAATATCAAAATATACGATTCAGTGGAATTCAATATAACGGAATTTTCAATGATCTACATTAATAATTTTTCACTGTAACATACACGACAGTCTTCCCCATCTCCCCCTTCCCTACTCGATATATAATAACAGTCAATTTATTTGTGCATTTACTTTTATAAAATTGTCCTATACAATTAAAAATATATATAAATAATTTCTTAAAAATAGAATATACACGTTTTTCCTTTAAGTGAATAAGTTTGACGATGAAAATTATTCAAAGGATTGATTACGTTGTTTGTGACATACAAACATAGATAGAGACATATATACACAGAGTAACAGATATGTGGGAACGTATTGGGCCTTTGAATAGATTTTTAAAGAGGTATATATAGTGCGATTGATTTGCTATCGCATTTAATCAAACGATAGAGTATATCAAAGGGATAGGGACAGGGAAAGGACTGACCAACCAGTGATAACATACGAAAGTCTCTTTGCGGTGAACGTGTCTATCGTTGAATTGCGTAATACATCTCCCCCCCCCCTTCCCATCCATTCTACGTTTCTCCGACGTAACTCACATTCGAAATCTTCCACGTTTCGTAAAACGATAGAAAAATAAATAAAAAGAATATAAGAAAGTGGTTATAGAAAATATGCTAGCACAATTTTAACACTTTGATCCTACCGTTTCAAAATTACGTTCACGTATTTTGTGACATCCTTTATATATAAAAAATAAAGAGATAGAAAGACTTGGGAAAAGAATTCGCGTGCTAGAATCCATGTCCGATTCTCGTACTATACACATACCACGATAAAATAAGAATCCTAAAGCGTCGACAAGAGACAAGATTCCAAGACGTTTTCCAGATAAAGAAAAGAAATCCTTTTCTCTTTCCACCCCTCACTTTTTTTCTCACCCTTTCTTACTGTTTTTTTGTCTTGTTCTTTCATTCTTTTCAACTTCTCTTTTTCCCAAAACTTTTCATCCTCTTGGTCTTTTTCCTTCTTTTTGTCGTGTGTGTGTGTGTGTGTGTGTGTGTGTGTGTGTATAGCTATAGTATAATATTGTAAAAATATTACTTTCTCACCTGCACTCCAGAATTGCGTTCTTGCCCCTTAAGGTGTACGGTGGGACGTTTATACTGAGTAACTTCAGAGCTGCGACTGTAACATAAAAAAGAAAAAAACAATTTAGAGAATTATCCAGGTGAGTGAGAAAGAAAATAAAATAAAATAAAATAAAATAAATAAAAAAAGATAACAAAGTAACTGTGTAACTTAAACTAAACTACATTCGTAATCTTCATTTTCTTTGAGAATTATCCTTAACTCTTAAAACTTTTTATTTTCATTTTATTTATCCTTCTTTCTTTCCCTTTTTATCTCTTTTGATTGCTTTTTTATCTTTCAAACGTTTAGTACACTTGAGCTTAAAGTTTAAGAAAGATATTAAGATAACGATTGAATATATTCTTCATCGTTCTTAAAATACCACTTGTTCTTTGTAAAATATTTAGCATAAGTGAGAATGTGTACAAAGTTAAAACTATGAATCCTAAAAATGTATAAAAGTTGCATGATTTTAAACAATTTTGTACGATTAATTGTAAACAATAGAATGAGAGGAATCAAACGTTTGTTGAATGAAAGGAATACGAGAATAGACGAATATTTAAAAGCAAAAAATTGCAAAATATTTTACAGGAAAAGTGAACATTTATTTTTATATGAAACATATCCGGAGAGGTAGTATAACTGAGTTGAGGTGATTCTCCGTGTAAAAATATTTCAAAAAAAAAAAAAAAGAAAAACATTGTTTCATTTAAAGCTCCGCTTTCGAAAAAAATTGTAATAGCGAATTCTAAATTTAAAAACTTTCTCTTCTCATCTGATTTATGATAATAATTGAACAAATAATATTTAATTAAGATGATTTTGAAGAAAAAATTGTTTTATACTCATAGTTTGATGTCAACATTTATGAATATCGCATTAATAATAAAAGTAGAACATAAAGTTAAATATATATATTTATAGATTCATCCTAATTTCTCAAACTATAACAGATTTTTCTTACCCTAGTTTTAATAACAATTACACATCCAATCAATATTAGGGAAAGATTAAGAATTGTTGTCGATCGATGTTGAATGGTTCCACTCGTGTGACGAGTAGTATTCCACTATTCCTTTCAATTCCAAAATCGAAGAAATCCTTGACCCGAGAAACCAATGGCGATACAATGGCGACTTTAAAAGAGGTTCCCTTTTGAACACTCGACCCTACGACAAGCTTTTTTTTCCGACCTTCGTCTCGAGCCTTGAACATCGGTGGTGTGACAAGGGTATAAAGGCCCCGGAAAATTGTACTACGGTGGTACATGAGTACCTTAAGGAAAGTGGATCGGAAGTGGATCGTGCTAGATGTTCAAACAATGCCTCGCCAAATCTATTGTGACGTCTTTTGTGAACACCTTCTTCGCGTTCTTTTCTCCTCATCTTCTCATCTTGACTTTCTTCGCACGTACTTCCTCAACTTCGACTTACTTTTATCGATCCACCTTTTTATGGGATTTTTAGAAAAATCATTCTTCCACGAGTAATAGTAGACATATGTTAGATAATAAATAGTATCTCATTAATCTGCCTAATCAAGATCAATAGAAAAAAATATAGTAGTAAGATAAAGTGCTACAATATGTCACTGCAATAAATTGCACGTCATAAGACAGTGCAAGATAATAAAAAGGTTGATAGTGAACGATACTATTAGGTGATCATGTGTGTGTGATATGTATATATTGTCGAACAAGTATTTGGTGTTTGACAATACTAAAAGAGAAGAGAACAAATTCTTATTGAATTATTTTTTCTGTACATTGTATTTTACATTTGCTTACAATATTTTATTATTTTTGTATATTTTTAATTATATCAAACGGAAGCATATGATCGTGGAAATACTGGTTTTTTATTTTTTTAATAATTCTCCTTCTCAGAAATAGTAACAATGCTTTGTATAGCCCTTCTCCATGGGAAGGAGGGTGAGAGAGGAGGAGGCATGTACTTCAGTTAAATAAACTGCATTTCATTTCACCGCTAAAATAATATCTACCTTTTAATTCAATATACAAGATTACCATTTTCAAAGAAATCTTTACCATTTTTCCCCCTCTATCTCTCTTTCTCTCAATGATTCTCTTCGCAATCAATGCAAATAATACGAATTACGAGCTGAATCGTTCCACCGACGATATTACCTACAATTCTATTCTCTCAACCACCCCCCAACCAACCCCACCCCAGATCAGATTATTCTAATCTGACGATTTGTATGCCAACCATTTTGAAAATCTTTCTTAGATTCGTAAAACATGTTGGGAAGATAAAATAAAAAAAAGGGAAAGAGAAAAGAGTAAAAGAAAAATAAGTAAATATAAAAATTTTATTTACGATGAGCATCTTTAGAATAACAATAATAATAATAACAATAATAATAAAAATAAAAATAAAAATAATAATAATAATAATAATAATAATATTAATAATAATAATAAAGATAATAATGAGGATAGTTTCTCATTAAGATATACGAAAGGAAATATAGATATTTTTCTTCCTTATGTTACTTAAATAAAATTCTATTGTGGCATGTATAGGATGTGTTGAGACAAACCGAGAAGGTTCCTTTAATTAAGTACTGTGCTATTTCACTCGGAATACAATACAAATACCTATTATAATGAAAATACTTGGCTTGGAAGGAAGAAAAGGGAATTGTACATTGTTGATAAAGATTCAGCTATGAGATCTACTATCCTTTCATGTTAACCGTTTTCTTACCTTGATTAGTTACGTATTGTTATGGAAAATAAATTTATTGTTTGTTGTATCTCTTTTTTTTTAGGTTTTTTTTTTGTTAGTTATATACCATTACAATAGAGAATGAAAAAGAGAAAATGTAAGATAAAAAAAATGTAAAAATTGTCTCTTATTTTCAGGAGAAAAAGATAATCGAAATGCCGAGGCAGCTTCTTTTTTTTTTGTCTTTTCTCCACCTTTTCTTCTTGGCAAAGTTGAAACGCGAAACTGTCGAATTTAGCGTCACTTTGTTATTTCCCTCGACGAAGGAATCCTCAGCTATCGAAAAAGTCGATGCACGAATTCAATTTTCAACGATTCCTTTCGTATTTTCTTTTTTTGTTTTTTTTGTTTTCTTTCTTTTCCTTTCTCTTCCTGTTTCTTTCTCTTTTCTCTTTTTAAAGCTGAAAACGAAATGTACTTCTTCCAGAGCAGACACGGAATAGAGAACCGTTCTAGAGTAAGTATATAGATGTATATGTATATTTTCACATGGAACATACGAAACCATTGTCACGCTTCTTCATTCTATGTTGCATAAATTATTCCAGACATTCAATTCCACGTTTTCTTTCTACCTACCTTTTTCAACTCTATTTTCTAAAGTCTCTTTTACAAAACAAAAGAAACTTTTATATCGGATTTTTTTTCTAAATCATTATCTAACAAATTACAATAGCTAATTAATAATCATTGAATTAAAATCTTTTAATTGATGTTTTATTTTAATCGTTTCATATTATCACCAATTAAAAAATTAACTTTCGGTCATATATTATAATAAACTATTTATGTATAGTATTTTTTCCATTAACAAATCGATATATGAATGATAACCGAAGTAGACATTTGTGGGTAGAAATAAAGTGTATAAGCGTATACTTAAGTCGATAGGAAAAAGAAAGGTTTTAAATGGCGAAATGATTGTATGGTATTGTTTGGTGATATCGATCGAGTAATTAAATCGTTAATTACTGAAATCCAAAATTTAGTGGTTGTTAAGAGAGGCCTAACGTCATTGCATTAACTACGCATTGCGATAAATTAATTCACGGAGCAATTGGGAATAGGAAGGTGTGGCCACGACCGCAGGCTAGCTACCTTGCTTCTCTAATCATCGATATTCCTCGTTTCACCGCAATAACCGCATCTGTTATACGCAAGGAACACAATAACGGCACTTCCAGATTATACTGAAGAGCAACCACCACCACCACCTCCATCATCACCACCACCATCACCATGACCGATCGTAGAATCGTCGATTGGTAGATTCTCTTGGTACTACTTGCGAATAACTGATCTTCAATCTTCAATACACGAGATAGTTGATCCCTTTTGTTCGACCTTTTGACGACATAAAGAGAGAGAGAGAGAGAGAGAGAGATATTCTCGATCGAGTCCTGCCAGTTTCCACCTCCTTTCAAATTGTTGAATTAATTGAACGTCGTGGTTTAGACTTTGGACACAGTCATTCGAAGTTGCCCGATCGAGTTTGAGAACGGTCAACTTTTGAGAAGTGATCTCAATACGAATAGAATCGATTTCTGCTTTTCCTAAGGAAACGATTATTAGCCTTTAACTGTCTATATAAATATGCACGTGTTTGAGAGTTTATACAGTTAATTGTCTCTATCAAAAGTACTTTTTAAAGAAACTAAGAGGACCATTTAATAGTTTAGACATAGACACGATTGAATTTCGATTAAGGTTTCTCTCTCTCTCTCTTTTTCTTATTGTTTTAGATTTGACATTGATGTAAGATAATTGAATAATAATGGAACGTTAACGTTTATACCTATACTTTCTTTTTTTTTCTTTGGTACTAAAATGTAGATAATGGAATAAGGAAAATTTGTTAACGCGTTAATCATGATAAAAGAAAAAGAACAATGCTTCGTAATTAAATACAATATGCGAAAAATATTAAAAGTATCTCTCATGTTCGGCGTGTATTAAAAGTATAAAATCGGTCGAGTAAACTTAAGCACCCCACGAAAGAGCATACATTAAGCTGGATCAGCTGAGTAGTGGCTCGTAAAGCACACCGATGTAACGGAGAAAAAGAGATTGCTAGATATAGTTAGCGAAATAGGGAAAGAGTTAGAGAAAGAGAGGGAGCGTGATTTTAAAGTTACACGAACGAGGTAGAAAGAGAGAGAGAGAGAGAGAGGAGAGAGAATGGAAGTGTGGGGGAGGAAGAAAAAGAGAGAAAACTCGTTTTAATTTCAACTTATCTAAGGACAGCATAAATTTGTGGCTAAAACATTGCAATCGTTAAAAGTTCGTGTATAGCGAAGAAGAGAAAGAAAGAGAGAGAGAGAGAGAGAGAGAGAGAGAGAAAGGGGTACCTTTTAATTTATACTATGTCTCGTTCCTTTTTCTTTCTAAAGAAAGTAACAATAATACTCCGGAATAACTTGTTCTCTAAACGAGACTGGAATATATAAATTTATTATAAAAAATAATCCTAGATGTATTTGCGAGAAAAAAGTTTTATATGATAAATAGAAAATTAACTCACACATAGTATACACATACACAGAAAGGTACGCAAAGGTATACACGAGAGTGGTCCATAGTGCAAAAAGAAACCGTTCGAGAGAGACATAGCTCGTAAATATTGGAAAACCGTTTGAATGGATCATTCGGAGGACGTTTGACAAAAGTGACGGATCGTTTTGCCTGGCTCATCGTTCCTCTCTCTCTCTCTCTCTCTCTCTCTTTCTCTTTCTCTTTTTTTCACACCTTTACGATTTTTCGTCCAAATGAGTTAGTTACGAAATTAATAAAATAAAAACAAACAAACGAAAGAATAAATATTAATAAATATGATTTATTTGAATATCTATCACCTTAAATAATTCAAAACGAATTTACACGTCTATCTGTGTGAAATAATCTATATAATTTTTAAACCAATGATCATTTGTACGAGTTCATTTTAGCATTGATATCAACCATGCAAAAGCATTATTAACGTTCGTAGTTCGACCCATAGGTTATTCGGATATTAACTTTAGCACGTTTACACGTATACTGTCTATGTATAAAATTGTACATACATATATATACTACATAGGGATTATCGGTGAATGGATTCAATAGCAAATACGTTTACATAAAACATAGATTCGAGGAACGAAGAAAATGTTGGATGAGAGAGAGAAGGAGAGAGAGAGTTTACTGTCTGTGTGTATGCATGTGTTCAGGACAACGTTTTATATGTTGGAAGAAAGGGACGAAAAAGGAAAAGTACTTTATGGTTTCTTGGTAAAATATTGTTGTATGAGTACACGTATCTGTGAGTAAAAGGATGCTAAGTAAATCAGTGATCGTCAAGTTTATATTTCGACACGTTATATCGATGTAGGATTATTATACGCGAGTGTACGTATGTATGTATGTACATTTTGAAAAGCAAGTAGAAAAGGGTGAGTTTCGATAAACGAAAGAGAATATTAAAAATACGAGTCAACGATGAGATAGTACTTTGAGATAGTCTAGAAAATATATTCAATTGCATGTAGTTCAGAGAGAATATTTTAAGATAGTTTTGAAGATCATAGATAGTTGCGTGTATATCGTGAGAATTGCATTAAATTTACAAAGATTTATTATTCACTTCTATATCTGTATTGTTTATTTTTTTAATAAATCCAGTCCTACAGATATTTATTCATTTTTAGAATGAAAATTCTAACGAAAGTGTTAGAAGAAATGAATGATTCATAGAACAACTCTATTTTATATCCTCTCTCTCTCTCTCTCTCTCTCTCTCCCTTTTTCGAAAACAATTTTATCGTGGTAAATATCACGATGACAACTACGAAAGGAGATTAAAAACAGCATACACATATATAGAGATTTTTCTCGAATATGTATGTGTATACACACCACACATCAGTATCGATGTACGCATATGTATCATACGTATAGGATACATAGGAATCGCGTCGAGCATAACATGGCAGAGTAACGCGACGCGACAGGTTGTTCTCGCAAAGCGATCGACAAATTTTTTTTCTTCTTTTTTTTTGTTTCACCAACGAATAAAAAAGGACTACACACAAGAGGTGGGAGGGAAGGTGGGAGGATGAAATTTATAGGTCGCATTTATCTCTTGTTTGAACAACATTCAAAACCCCGCCACTACCACCACCACCACCACTATCACTATTGGTTGAAGGTATCGTAAATGTCGATTTCTACTTCGAATCACGTAACTCGCTGTGTTAATGGTTCTCGTGAAATACTAGGACAAAAAAAAAATAAAACCAAATAAAATGATCTTTCTTTCTTTCTTTCTTTCTAGAAAACATCCTGTTACTTTTCTTCTTTCTCTTTCTCTCTCTCTCTCTTTTTCTTTCTCGATTTATTAATACAGAAAGAATATAATACCGATTTCTATAGTTTCAAATAAAATCACCACATAACCACAATTTTCTATACTTTTTCCATTCGTATTGCAATTCTCACGAATCGCGTGTTATCTACTCGTTTTACCTTTTGTCTCGATAGAACGACTTTTCTTATGCTCATCTATCTTGAAACCCCCTCGAACACCATTTCTCTCTCTCTCTCTCTTTCCTTTATCTCATCCTCCTCAACAAGAGAGAGAAAGGAAATTTCACGCGTAATTCAGCGAAATGTCGTAATACACGTACAAGTACTCGACACCTTTTGTCCTAGTCTTATCCTATTCAGACTAACTCCTCCTTTCGAAACGCGATTCCCTTTTTGGAAATGGGTACTGCACTGATTTATTCATTGTTCACAGATGCATGGGACTAATTGACGTTGTAGTCGGCGCGACTCTGTTCTCGTCAGAGTCTTTATTAAATCCGTTCGTTGGCGAAGAAAATAGGGGAAGATAGGGGAAGACGAAACGAAGTTGAGAGGGGGGGGGCACGGTGGAAGCCAGGGAAGAAAGAGGGTAAAAGTAAAGTAAAGAAAAAAAAGATGGAAACATTCGATTTACCGACTTCATCCTTTGAACGTGGTATATTGTACTCGTTAATTAGAAAAATGTTCATCTTCTTAAAATCGCGTTTGTTTTAACAAGAATCTTTTAAAAGAAATCCTAGAAAATGAAAAATTCGTTTTTAATTGAGGGACTGGGGATGGTGAGGAGATACTGTGAGTTCTTTCAAATTTAAAAAGGATGAAACCTAATGTTAATTTCAACTACTCGGTTGTTTACACTTTTTTTTTCTCGAAGCCAATTTAGTCGAAAATTACTCTTTATTCTTTATTAAACTTTATCAAAGTTTAATCCTTCTTTCATTTTCATCGTTTTAATTCATTTATTTACTTTTTTTTTTTTGTACATTTATGTTTAATCGTAATAAAATTAAAATCATCTATCTTTGAAGAAAAATATATATGCTTCAGGAAAATGAGGAAGAATTCGAAATAAAAAAAGGAAAAGGAAAAAGAGGAAAAAAAAGTCCCAGAAGAAACAAACGCGTTTACAAGCGTATGGGATTACATTGTGAAAGTTAATCGAAAAAACGAGCTCGTAAAATTCCTATCGAAAACGATCGATCTAGGCCGTTACCTTGATAACGTTGTCGATGGGGGAAAAATCGTTCCGCTCGAAATATGCCTAGCATTTTAAAGCGTACAACGTCGGCGGTGGGGGGCGGCGTCAATCGCCAAAGGGACGCTCGATTTGCGACATATCGATCGTGTTTTAAAGAGTAAATCGACCGGAGGACGAAACGTAGAACGTATAGTCGAGAATCAAATAAAAAAAAAAAAAATGAAAACAAAAAAAAAGGAGAAAAAAGAAACAGGAAAAAGAGAGAAAGAGAAGGGTCGTTGAGGATAGTAGGGTGGAGGGGAAAGGGTGGTGGTGGTGTTGTTAGGGGG
This sequence comes from Polistes dominula, assembly GCF_049000335.1. NCBI lineage: Eukaryota > Metazoa > Arthropoda > Insecta > Hymenoptera > Vespidae > Polistes > Polistes dominula. The sequence continues at coordinate 2,963,981 of NW_028301040.1, forward strand.
TAGAGACCAGAGGATAAAATTAATCGTTGTTGCGTGTATTGGCTACGTCGATGCTTATCCTCTCTGACCATGCGTTTCCCGACAGCTATAGAAATAAAACCAAATATAATTGTTAGCCCCTCGAGCTTGGTTCATGTTCAAACTATTTGATGAGAGAATATGGTCTATCGTTTATTAACGGCAATAATTTTAAGGATATTATTACTTCATTATAGGAGAGAGAGGAAGAAGAAAATTCGTTTAAATTCAAATTTAAAAAGGAAGAAATATAATAACCTTCGATATAAAATATTTTAATTATCAATTAACAATAGCGTTTTAAATAAACGTTTTTTAATAACATATAGGAATTTTATTCTTCTTACTCTCGCAATTCATTTTATTTATTTATTTATATACACGATCGAATTTTCGCACTTTGATGTATAATAACATCTCACAGATAATATTAATTTATTAAAACAAATAAAATATTTCAGTAATGGTATATATGGTGTTTACTATAGTTGGTTAAATATATCCGTGGTTTAAGGTGTTAATTAAATTTTTTTATTTGATTATTTAGCGAATAAAAACAAAAAGAAAAGCAAATAAAACAAAAAATCGAAATAAATAAAAATATTATTTATACATCGTTGAAAACTGAAACTCATCGATTTCATTTATGTCCATCATATCTATAGAAAAAATTTTATTTTCAATTTAATTTTGAAACAGTTTAGACTCGACTCAGATTATCAAACGTATTTTATCTTTATAAACTAATTGTAAGAGATTTTCTAGAAATCACGTTATCGTTATGACTAGACACATGAAACTTGTTTTCCTCACTCTTCCTCTCTCTCTTTTCGTTAATTAAACGATCTCAAAATATCAATCGATCTGAATGTATCAGTGAAACGTTCGGTTTCGTCTGTGTCAAACGAACGAACGAAAGAGATTTTGATGGTTGGCGGCGTACTATCATGCAAAACTTAAAAAACTTGTTACAGACGATGGGACGTCCCAACGACCAACGTCAATCAATTTAAAGCCGCATTAACAAAACATGAGAAGCATCCCCCTATCCATTTCTACCGTTTGCCAGGTTTACCAGGATGACAGGACGTATCACGGAAAGCTATTAAATCCTTGCGATATATAACAATTTATTCCGCGGTTGGTTTCTCCTAGAATTCATGGAAACTCTATTATTTTGTATCCGTAAACGTCAGCTTTGTCCGTCTCAAATTAAATCGCGAAACGTCGTTTCGTTCTTCCGATAAAATAAGACCCCTTTCGTTCAAGATCTGTAACGTGTTCGACGTTAATAACGCATCATGTTTCTTGAATACTACGAGGACGAGGACGAGGATAAAGATTAGCTGTCGATTGGGTTGACAAGCTGAGAAATATAAAAGTAACTTTTACCATGAACGACGAGAAACTCGGTCGAATGATAACGAACGAGGGTTGAAATTTAACCATCTAAAAGGAATTTTCTCTCTCTCTCTCTCTCTCTCTCTCTTAAAAGATATTTTTACTCTACGATACCAAGAAGAGACTAAAGAAAAACGTTCGAAGATCCGTTTTAGCTTATCGCTCAGAAAGAAAGCTAAAAGAGAAACGATTCTAACGGCTTTCGGGATCAAGTGTCCCAAATATTTGTCCCCAATCTCCTACCCTCCGTTCTCGCACGGTGTTTGGAGGAAAAGGTAAAATAGAAGACGATTCGAGATTTTCTTTCTTTCTTATTTCTTAACGTAGTAGAAGGACACGATTTGCTAAGTTGTTTTTCGTATCTTAACGGGGCTTTTATTTTACGCCTGATTAATCTGACAAAGATCGTATATTTCAATAAAAAGAAAAAAAAAAATCGGAGAAAAAAAATAAAAGAAATAGAAACGAAGAAGAGAATGAGAGAAAAGGATGAGAAGAAGTTTCCCTTATCTTATCCCATAACGCCTGTCCGTCGTTTTAGTAAAGAGTTTCTCTCTCCTATCTGGTCACGCCATGAAACCCCTTGAAAATCGTGCTTTATGTTGTCTTGGTAGTAGTAGTCGTGTATACGAATTAGAAACTCGCTTATAAGAGGTCGGAGACACGGAAAAGGGGTAATGGCCACTACTCCCCGTATTATCGCGCCTACAGATGAACCAGTCACGTGAGTCCCTACGTCTCACGGCATTAACGTTTCCATCGGACCCTAACCTTCTCCCTTCTACCACGTCTATGACTCTAACCCCTATCTTGATTTTACTCGTCGTCGTTTTCCTTTCGAGTAAACGATTCACCGAGAACGTAATTTACACAAACACACACATACAGATACTCACTGACATACGTGAATTTTCTAATATTTACTTTCTATACAAAATTCTAAAATGTACGAATGGTCATATGTATTATTAGAAATTATTTCTTAAAAATTGTTTATAACTATTTGTTTTATAATAAATTGGTATTAACAAAATAAATGGAGAATCTAAAGAATTAAATATCTTTTGAAATTTTCTCTACGTTCGAAGTTTTTACGACTTCTAATTCCAAAGATATTCTTGTTTATATATAGTTGATCCAGTGACCTATATAATTTCTTGATAGAGATCAAATACCTATTGACCTACATAAATTCCAGAAATTTGCGCAAGTCGGCTTATAATGTTTTTTCACTTTACTACGCATGTACTGGAATTAGCTGTTTTATTGCGATCATAAGTGACAAACTATACAAAATTATATTTCCAGAGATAAAACAAATAACATTTTATAAAAGAAAATGACCTATTTTTAACCGTGCACTCAAATAAAACGTCATTATAATAGAATCATGTTCGTATGATTTTTTATTGTATACATGAAAGAAAACAAAAGTTTTATTTATTTCAATGGTTTTTCTACTAGTATTTATCAACCGACAAAGTAGTTGAATCGTTTAAATATACTACGTTGAAATTGTTCTATCGTAAAATGAATTTTACTGATAACCTAATTAAATTTAATTACGATACATTTAGAGCAGCAGCGCAATATCTACGAACAGTCGTCGGTCAACTCGTGAAACATATTTGACTTTTCAGCACGAAAGGTCTCATTGCCGTTGTTCGACTTTACTGCGTGTAAGGTCATCCTTTAGGTCTGCTTTAGTTGGTTGATTTTAAATTTCAAGCTAACTCGACTGCCTCATTTTGCCCGGACAAAAGTTAAATTTCCGAGTTAAGCTGAGTTTAAATTGTAGATCACGTTAGTGAGACTGGTCGTTCTCGTTGAGTAGTCTGCTAACTTGTTTTAAGCAGATTTCATTCGACTGATTCTTTATTTAAAGAAGACCGATTGGTCCACCGATCAATTAAATACATCGATAGAAAAAGATTGATCAATTAGTTATTATTTATTATTGAAAATAAATTTATTGAGTAAAATAACAACATCAATTCGATTTTAATCTGTAATAATATAACAAGAGTTTATTCATTATCAAAACGATCGAAGATTACATTCAAAAAATTGTCCCAATAAATGTATTATTAATGTTTCAACATTTTTTTTCTTTATTTCCCTCCCCTCTTTTCATTCGATCAGATAAGATTAACAAAGTCGAATAAATAACTATATATATTTTTTTATTTATTCCCCGTGTGGTATTTGACTTATCTATTAATTTGAACGAAGATATCGCGAGACATACCGGTTAACTTTCTTCAAAGTTATATTTCTCACTTGTACCCTCTAACATTCTTCATCGACCTTAACTTTCGTATCCCCTATTTCGCGTTTCGGATCAGATAAAAAAGGGAAAGTCGAATTTAAAAAGTGCCGACTTTCGAGCACCTTACTCGTTTACGTGAGTCAAACGATTATAGACTTCGTGCCAAACGATAATTCAGCAAGTAGCGATATACACCGATGCACACACATAAAAGTTATAACGTTGGACAGTAGTTGGACGTTATAAAACGGTCATCAAGGAAAGTCAGTTACGTGTTTCTCAACGGAGAAGGTCCTTTACGACGTTTCCGCGAACCCTCCAAACGAATACGTGCCTGTATATATATATTTATGTGTGTGTGTGTGTGTGTATTGTGCACGTAACTTCTAATACACGGTCTATGGTGTATTATGGCGATAAATTTATCCGCTGATAAAAAAAAATAAAAAGCTCGATTTTTGTCTTTACGAGCCTCGACGGAGTCCACCCCCTCCCGCCATTCCCACCGTATACTTCGACGAAGGTCTCCTTCCAGCTTATGGCGTGACTTTATCGTCCTTTTCTTGTCCTTCGAAGAATAAAACAAATAAAGAAAGAGATTTCTGTAAGAGAGGAAAAGAGATAGAGAAAATGAGAAGTAAAGTGAGCGTAGAGAAGTGACGTAGTAGAATTGTACACCCTCTTTTTTTTCGTATAATGCAATCGGTGCAGATTTCACCCTTTAACGCTTTACAAGTTCCTACCCAACGCAAAGCTCGTTTGGCCAATCGCGTAAAAGCTCAATGTATGCTCGAGTCACGGTTAAACGGGGGGAGGGAGCAGAGGTGGTGGATGCTCGAGTCTTCAATGGAAGGGTTGTTGGCATAAAAGGGTGTCGGAGGAAAGAGGAAAAGAGAAGCTACGCGTCAGACAGTTTTTCGCGTGTTTTACTTGGCGATCGATTCAATGGCGCCCGCCGCAAGGGACGACGAACCGTCACGGAGGTCCTACGCCGTTTGCTGACTCAGCCGAAACACACGTTGCCATAACTATAGCGTAACGTAGGGTTAATATTAATCATCGTGTGTGTCACCCTCTGACTACCTTTGTTGCTCTTTCATCCACTTCTCTTTAATTAGTGTTTTAAAGATTATTACTCTTATAAAGTTGTCGTTTTCAATAAATCCTTTAATGAAGTAATGATTCAAGCGTGATATTGGTTGTGATTATGATAACTTTATTAAGATCAAATCAAGCTGAGGATTTTCATTAAAGCCTAAGAACCTGGAAGATTTTCTCTTCGGGTGGTCGATTATTAACACTCTTACCCTAATATCTACTGGGAGAATGCATAGAGAGAGAGAGAGAGAGAGAGAGAGAGAGAGAGAGAGAGAGAGAGAATTTCCGAGGGATCACGTAGATGTCCCATGATATGCGCTTCTCTCTTCCTGAAAAGGGTCTCCGAGGTCCGGTCAGAGGTCAATGGGTTTCGAGGGTGAATAGCTTAACGTACCTATATATCTACTTGCCTACCTACCTACCTATCTAAGAGAAATCCGATTTCTCGAGAAGTGAGAGAGAGATTCGTGCGAACAGGTTGATTTACTTGATACTTGTCTACTCTTTATTTTCTTCTCACTTTCTATCTCACAAATAATAATATACGTTTCATATGAAATTAGTTACATAAATCGAGTTTAACGGTTTATAATCTTCAAAATAATAATTCATTCGTTAATGCGTGTTATAGAGTATGATGCGTGCGGGTAGAATTTATATGAGTTATGGTTTAAAAGCTCACGATTAAAGACGACAGACTCATTAGTCGTAACTACTTAATCGTACCTATCATTTATATTTCATGTTGAAGTTATAAATAGTATGAGAGAGAGAGAGAGAAAGAGAGAGAGAGAGAGAGAGAGAGAATGAGAGTAATTCCCCATAGTACCAACCTACCAGCGAGTTATGCTAATTCTAAACGCGTTATCTGCCGTTTTGCAAACCGCCTGTGATGCGACGAGTCGTGTCTACGCAACTACGACACATTTTGCCTCTATAAATCTGTCGGACATTTAGATGTAAAACTTATTCGGCACGAGAGTTTATGGCGTCATACGTAAAAGTTTGCTACCACGTTTGTCACGGTTTTAGAATGACGTGTTGCAGGATCGTGCCTTTTCTCGAAAGGGAAGGATGATGAGAACGAGAGAGAAAAAGAGAGAGAGAGAGAGCTAAATGGAATGAGAGAACGAGAAAGAAAGAAAAAACTAAACAGATTACGTGCATGAATACTTTTTGAATATAACTAACGAGCCATGCAGCTTGCCTTATCTGCTTCTCTAAAAAGAAATACCTATTATTATTATTATTATTTTTATTTTTATTATAACAAAGCTTTATACTGGGAGTCCTTTCTCATTCGTGTGCATTCTCCCTCTCTAATCTCGTGTAATTAATAAAATGATTAAATGTTTTAAAATGGGATGATCAAAATTATACGAATGAACGATAATAGCACATGGAAATGGTTACTATTTTTTACACGTAGTATCTTATTAATATATATATATAGAAATTAGTATTCTCGAGTAGATTGTATTCATATGGTAAACTGTATTTTGTGATACGACAAGAAAAGTGTAAAAATGAAAAAAAAAAGAAGGAATCCCAAGTACCTCTAGCTTTTCTACGCTTTTGCTCTCCTAATTCGACAATTCCGAGAGATTTACTGGCAAACATCTGCCAGGATATTGGACAAATTCCTACGAAGTTTATGTTTTAGCTAGAAGAAGGAGAAGGATTGGATAAGAAAGGGAGAAGGATCGGAGAGATAAGGGGGATGTAAGACAAATAGAGATAGAAAGATCGCGAGAGTGGGATGAGAAAAAGCTTGATAGAAGAAATTTATTGCGAGAAAATAATTTGGCGAGAAATCACACATACCTTTCGTATATTTCATTCTTCCCTTGTTTTTTCCCCTTATTTTTTTCTCTTACTTACCGTGATCACGTAATCCGTTGATAAAATGTGTAGAAAAATATCTTAAAAAGTCATTTTATTCGTGTACTTTTTCTTTTTTTTTTTATCTCATGTTTCCTTCGCAGTCTGTTCTCTCTCTCTTTCATTTCAAGTTTCACGCTCACACTTTATCAAGAATTCTCGTTTTGGGTTGATCTCGAATGAAAGCTCTGAGAGGGGTAAGAGCCACAAGAACGGCCAGAGTATGGCTATGGCTACCGACCACTCGGTACATTTGAATGTTCAATGAGAGAGCTCGCCGTGGCGAACCACGTTGGTCGGGGCCTCTCGTTTACCTCCATCCCACAGAAATTCCTATTTCGATGGGTAACCTTCCCGTAGCCTAGGTACGGTTAAACGTGCGAAAGACTTTCAACCGGAGTTATACGAAAATAATTACTCGTTTGTAATTAAGTTCGTTATAACGAGGACGATATATTTGTATAAAAAAAAAAAAAAGAAGAAAAAGGAAAGAAAAAAAGAATAAAGAAAATAATAATGACATGAATTAATAAATTATTACGAATAGAAAGGAATAAAAGAACAAAAAGAAATATTAATACTCATAAAGTAGACGCTTTTGAACGATCGAATAAAAAGTTCGTATAATACCTAAACACTCGTCTTTTTATTCCCATCTCGATATGTTGACAATGGGTCGCCCCAGTATCGAGGTTCGTCTCCAGGAAGATGAAGGACCCTCTCGAACGATTGATTCCCATATGCAATAGCACTCGGTTGAATATGCGATGATTGTGCTGCCCGATTTGTGCGCGGGTCAGTAATTAACGGTGGAATCGAATCAAATAGAATTATAAATCGAGAGAAATGAATGAAGAAATAGAAAATTATTATTTTTTTTTTAATATTACGTAGTAGTAGTCGTGTGTCAGTTAGTCAGTCCAGTCAGTATGCTCTCTCTCTCACACGATTTCAGTTCACGTGATGACTCGCTTTGAAGCACTTAACGAAGCGCCAACGAAACTCGTCGCTCGTTTCTGACGAGGTTCGAAAAAAAAAAGAAAATAAAATGGAAGGGATGAGTATGAAAAGAGATAGATAGATAGATGGATAGATAGATAGAGATAAAGAGAGAGAAAGAGAGAGAGAGAGAGAGAGAGAGAGAGAGAAAGATGTCAGCTTGTCGGACGTGAATGGATGAGTTTGAAGAGAAATTAATGCGAAACCAGGTGGACGCGCGAACGGTTAACGATTTGACAGAAGCTCAGTCCTATAGAGTAAAATAGAGCTGAGTGAGAAAAAGCGACAGACAAAGTGAGAGTAAAAGAGAGAATGGGGACAGGGAAAAGAGAGAGTGGGAGGAGGAGTTGCTCGGTGGGCGCCAATCGTTTTATCACCGAATTAAGTTAAATTAAGGCTGTTCCCTAGGGAGGACGGTACTCTGCGCCGTTACTCGGCTCCCTCGTACTTTTAACTCGAAATTCAGAATTATCGCTCTTTCCTGTACTCTCTTTCGTGTTTCCGGCTAACGTAAATTTTAAAAAATAAAAAATTAAAAAAAAACCACACCGCACGTGGTATCCTTCTTCCTGTATTCTCAAATGAGATAGTGATAGAGAAAGAGAGACAGGTAGAAACTATTAAATAGAATTTTTTTCATTTAATACGAGAAGATAATAAAGCACTAGGGAGGGGGGATGTAAAAATCATAACTATAATGTATTCGTTTGAAAAATTATGACGAGTAATTAAAACGTTTTTAAAAGATTAAGAAAGAAAGAAAAAGAAATGAATGATTAATGTAATTCAATCGATTTAAACATATCATTACAATTTTATCCATGAATGAATTTAGAATTTAAGTTTAGACATTTATAAATGTAATTCTTAATCCGTGTGTACGAAGATTTATTTTATCCGCTTCGTACTTTTTCTTTTTATTTTCTTTATTTTGTCATCTTTTTTTTCTTTAAGAATTATTCCACCTGTGGTACTCGTTGCAAACGTTTGCTTGAAAATTCGACTCACGTATGCGCGTGGCTTCGACCTAACTAATTCAGGGCTTTTCTTTTTTACACTCGTACATTCACGTATGTTCACCTATCGAATTCGTCGAAAATGTGTACGGAGAGAAACGGAAACGATAGTGGAAAAGCTACGATCTCATCGAATGTCGCCTCGTAATTCGTCGCGCGTGATCGCCTCAAACTACAACCCCTTCCCTCCCCCTCGTCCCCCTCTCTCTCTCTGATAAAGGAAGAATGAGTGAGAGAGAGAGAGAGAGAGAGAGAGAGGAATAAAAAAAGCTCTTCTATCTTGCGAAATCTCAGGAAAGGAATCACGTTACACGTTTATCGTCGAATGAAATCGTACGTGTTTTATCGCATGAGCCTCACTCGACTAGAGTAGTAACTTGCTTCAACGATTTTTTTTTTCTTCCTTCCATTATTTCTATTTTTCTTTTTACTTTTATTTTATTTCATTTTCTTTTTTTTTTTTTTTTATTCCTTTTTAAAAGTAGATATCAATGAATTTTCTCTATCTCTTTGGAATATACCTATATATGACCATAAATATGATACTGCATTTTTATAAAGTTACCTCGAAACGATTTTGTATAAATTTGATTTGAAATATAGTATTTTAAAACATGACTCAATCGTTATAACGATATATATTGAGAATATGGTGATGAAAATATTGTTCCTGGAAGGAATGAAAGTTTAATCTGCTGGAATAGTTAGTTGTGTCTTCATCGTTAACGTAATTTTCTGTTATAAGTCTTTTTCTTATTTGCAGAAAGTATCACACGTAATTATCCGAACCATATAAGGTTGAAAGATTATTATTATTCTTATTATCAGAGTTATAATATCGTAAATAATTTACAGTGATTAAACTGATATCTTATTTTGTAAATTTGTATAACGTCAAAGGTGAGTTGAATGAAATGAATGTACACCTTCTCGTGACAAATTCCCATTTTCCTCTTCCCAACCAAAAGCAATCTTCTCTCACCTCCGTACTATAAATAAAATTCGAAAAGTTTGAAATTAATAGGAGTACGTATTTTCGTTCGATTCACGTTCGGGAAAAAGCTGTTTCACAGGAGACCACGTACATCGTAGAACAAGTTTTTGATCCGTAACATCAGGGAGGAAGGGATTCGAAAGTTACGTTGAAAGGAACCCGCTGATCATCATGGCCATCGGTTCTAGCAGATTGTGGTTAGATTCACGACGCGTTTGCCAAAAGAAGCACGAAATCTATTTTCCTGGCACGACTTGCATACCTGATCTCGTTTACGTTTCGAACTTTTTCACAATGTTCGATAGGATAAAATCTGTCGATTTTGTAATGAGTAGGACATTTCATAAATCATCATTAATTATATTTGCATAATTGTAAAACAAATATCAACCATTAGAACGAATTAATTCGTTGTTATGATGCAATAATAAAATACACTGCAGGAATATCATCAACTGTGAACTATTAATTTGAAAGAGAGAATACGTGTACGAATGAGATTAAACAAAAAGAGATAAAATGTCCTATAAAATAACACGATTCTGGTTCGATGAACGACTCGAAACTTCATTTACATATCTCCACGGATTCCCTATTTCCTTCAATATCATTATCAATGCCTATACGTAACCCTTTCACTCAGCTTTTTTTTATTCTCTCTTTTTTTTTTATTCTTTTCTCTTTTTTTTTCTATCTATCCACGATCACGAGATCGAATTATCGCGATACGCAGCGGGACGAATTTAATTAGGCTCAAACGAATCGACGACTGTTAAGTCTCGCGCTAGTTCACGTTTGGTGCTACCAACCAACCAACCAACCAACCAACCAACCAACCAACCAGCCAACCCGTACCTACCTCGTTAAATTTCATTCGCGTCGTAATTCCTGAGAAGGTGTATTTCCCTTCTTCCCTTCAAACCACTATGCAGTCTTTAATTACGTTGGTCGCCTGATAAACAGTCGACCCTTTTGCGTTGGCCAACAGGAAGTTGGTTTCGAAATGCAGAGGAAAAGAAAGGTGAAATAGAAAGAGAAGGAAGATGGTGTCGATGTGAAACACGACACGCGATATTCTTCTGTTTCTGTAGTTGAAACCACCCCCTTGACGTTTTCTATTTTCTACTTTCCTTAATGGCGCTAAGCTCGTTAACGTCTGGTTAACGAGCAGCGTCTTCGTTAAACAGTCTTTAATCGAATATAAGTTATTTCTCGAATATTTATCATTGACTCGATTCGATGATCATTCTTCTTTTAGTTTTTTAGATTAATTTGAAACCGTTAATAGAAAACTTTGAACTTTAAATGGTATTATTCTTGAATACAATATTTTTCTCATGATACGTACCTATGTATTTATAAATGAAATAAAACATACGCCATTTGTAATTTAAATAGAAAAATATAAAGGTATACCTACTCTTTGTCGCAATTTACATCGTAATTTACGAGTTCGTTTAAAAAGTTTCATTATTTTTCAAACCAATAGGTAATACGTGTGCATATCTCTATGTGTGTGCGTGTATGTGCATATACGTTTTATACATACGTTCACGTTCCATTAGACGTCTCGCCAATGGCAACTTTACGATCCCATTACGAAATAGTATACGAATGGGCATGTGTGTTGGTGAATGCGTGCACGTTGGCAATGAGCGTATGGCGTCTCCCGTTTAAAGCGGGAAATTGAAAATTACCGAGGCAACATCATTCGCGCACGCGTACACATTCCCTTAACGCCGATTGTAACCTGCATGTTTTATGCAATGACAATTAGTGAAATTCACTTTGTGAGTCGGCATCATATCGGTTTTACGTGAGACCATCCGGAATACGAGAATGACCGCAACTAGTAACTGCTCGCACGACCTTTGCCACCAGCCGATACATAATTTAACGATGGCAGTTCGACACGAATGCGAACCTATGCGCGTAAATCGTTAGTAATTTCGCCAAATCGATTTTCCGACCATTCCAGACGTCGTTAAATATCGATTCCTCTTCATCCGCACTCCCCTTCTCTCCCTCTTCTTTTATGAAAGTGAACGCGTTCAATAGGAAATACCATTCTATGAACTTATGCCTAAGTTATATTCTATCTACCGATAGAGAGAACGTTCTATCAGAATCGGTAGACATTTCTAATTAAATTGTGGTATCAATGAGATCTATTAATGTATGAATAACATTTTAAAAACTATCATGAATTTTAAAATTATATTTGTCAACGAATAACTAACTATTTCCTAGGTTATTCACATTTTGACAATAGGAAATGTTTTATTAAATTTAGATTGAAATTTTTTTATTAAATATGGATAAACGAAATCAATAAGTTTTTAAAGTGTCATTCTAAAAATAATCATGCATAATGTAAAATAAACTGCATTTCGATACGGGGAAATCAATTCGTATTCTATTAAATTTCAATTTTAAAATCGACAATCTTATTTAAGTTTAATGTAAGACCTCAGGCGATGAACGATGAAAAGGAAAGGATGAAGTAAAGCTTGCAAGAACAACTATAGCTTTCTCAACATTGAAAGGTATCTAAAACTACGATATGGGGCGAATTTCTAAAGCGAACTTTATGTTACATATATACGGTGTATTATTACACATATATACCACCTCGAATATATATTCGAATATATATCTCGAATATATATATATATATGTATATACTTCGACCAAAGTTAATAATCCTCAACAGAAATTTTCCAAAAGCTTTAGATAATCCACCCTAAAACATCATCGTTATATATATAATTATCGTGAAAAACTTTTACACGGAATATCTGCCCCAATGACCTCGAAAATAATTCATTGAAATTAATCGATCTTTCCACTCGCACTTTACGAAGGTTTCATTTCGTTCGAATTCATAATATTCGAGTTTTTTTTTCTTCCTTCTTCTTCTCCTTTTTCTTTTTTGTTTTTTCAATCTATCGTATAAAAGTTAGAACGGTTTTCGTGACTTACAACGACAGAGTTTATGTAAGTCAATTCAAAAGTAAGTGGAAAGTAAGTATTAAGTAAGCTTTCGTGACACGAGTATGTCGATAAACGTTACCGGTACGTTCTTTGCTATGGGCTCTTAACAATCGACCCAATTCTATGTGAAATGCTGTACAAACATCGTTTATACTTTCGTCCTAGAAAAGATCAAGGCCACCTACCTTCCTAGTAAACCCTGGCGCAACTTTTTTACTCAATGACTTCTTTTGTTTACAACTTCTTCTTCTTTTTCTTCTTTTTGTTTTTGTTTCTTTGTTTTGACTAACTGGATAAATCTAGGATTTCGATAAAAACTTTTAAAATAACTTTGAAAAAATCTATTATCTATAGTACAATTTATGATAGACAATTAATTCATTCTATCAGAATTTATAATGTATATTATGATAGTATGCAATATAAATTGGTCGCTATTGCGCATACTGATATTTAATTATAAATTAATTAAAAAACTGTCAGTATTTTAAATAAATGGCCAATGATTGTAATAAAATATAAGCATGTATCGTTCATGCATCGATAAATAATACTGAATTTTACCCCTATAAAGAATATCGATCATTCATTTAAAATATTGATAATTTATACTCAAAAATAATATTCGTTTATAATTAATAAAATTGAATTTACACAAATTTCTTCTACAAAAATATATAGAAATGTGTATGATATTTATAATAATTATCTCACATATATATTTGAAGATAATACCCTGTAGGGGGATAAGAATAAAGATATATTCCCTTTAAACTAACTAAACATGGTATCTCTCATCATAGGACACTGCCCGTATCGAAAATCCCTGTGAAACGTTATCAACTATATCCCATCGTTGAACACATCGTCGCTATACCCGACGAGAGTCGCTACCTTATCGCATAATCGTAAATCACCAACACTTCCCAGTATTATCCCGTAGAAAAGTTTCGCAAACGTATTCCCGGAATTTATCGTTCTTTCCTTTTTCGTACGACAATCGCGTGGAATTCGAAACGGACGCACTACTCTTAGGATGTAGAATTTCACGACGTCTCCAATATTCTCGAAGAATTTTACTTTGACAGTTTAAGTGAAAAACTATACGATATCCGTGGGCTACCTTTTATAGATCACGTCACAAGAATTTTTTCCACCAAAGAAGATCGATCTACGTACGAGTGTCCCTTGTATCGAGATTGCATCTACTCTTTGATTTTTCTTCTTTCTTATCTCATTTAATACAACGAAACAACGACGAATACTGTTACAATAATAATATATTTTTTTAAATAGATTAAAAGAAATAAAAATATATAGAAAATAATAATTTATCACGCTTTATACATAATATTTTTTAACCTTTTTCGTAGATGTACAATCAGACTAAATACAAAATTTTTCTAACCACGATTGATAGATAGAAAAAAAAGAGAAGAAGAAAATGGATGAAGTCGAGTTTGGTTTAATGTGTATATGTGTGTAAAAGGTAAAGGGAAGAAAAAAATGGAAAAATAATTAGTCAGAGTTTAGTCGAAGGCAGATGCTTCTGGACTGTATGAAAAATTAACGATATCCTTCATCGTTTTCTCGTTTTTTTTTTTCACCGGTCGTTTGCAAAAGCTCTCGGTTTCTACCCTTTCCAAAGTACCCACACTATACTAGTGGTTCCGTCCGTTTACTCTTTAGTTTTTTCTTTTAACAAAGCGCGTTTCCCTTCATTGCCGCGCCCACCTTCGAACGATCTCGCGTGTCTCAACGAAATTTAGCCACACCACGATCTCCGATAGGCTCTATAATTATCCCGTTTTATCTTCATCAGGTGGGCTACCCCTCAATGGGGGTAGGGAGAGTAGAAGAGGTGACTCGAGGAAACGATATAACCACTACTACTATATATCCTTTTCAAACACCACACACAACCCTTTACTCCCTTCTCATCCTTCTTCACCCTTTCCTTCTCTTCTATCTTCCACCATTCTCTTTTCTTTTTCCTGTTTCTCGCTTAACGCTCGTAAATACCACGGTTACTCGAGAGACAGTGTGTTTTTCGATTTTAAATCCAACACGCTTTTGTAAACGTGAATTCTTTTTTCACCTTACCGAAACAATAATACAAATTTATTTTTGATTTACATAATTTAGCATTCTAAAGAAAAACTAAAGATGGAAGGGAGGAAGAGAGAGAGAGAGAGAGAGAGAGAGAGAGTAAATTATTAATATTATGCAACATTTTTTCAAATATTCTTACGTAATCAATAGCATGTATAAATATGTTATATCGTTTATTTTTCTCTTTTTATTTCTTTCTCTCGTTTCATTTTAATTTATCTTCCTTACCCCACGTCAATCATTTTCATTTTCTCACGCTCCTTAGCGCTGGCGTGCGAGTATCATTTTTCAACATACTTTTTACCCTTAATAAATGGATCGATAAATTATCCATCCCTCTTCCGTAGGGTGTGATTTTGAGTGTCTGACGTGTACTCAACATCTACCACCTACTCTTGACGTAATATGCAAGAGACAACGAGACAAAGATAGACAGTTTAATCTTGAAAATTAGAATTATTATTACGTAATTGTTTCCAATAGTTCGATTATAAATTTTCAATGACTCGTAGAATGATAGTAACTTGTTCAATTGTGTTCAATGATTACGCGTAGGTAGGTAGGTAGGTAGGTAGGTAGGTAGGTAGGTAGGTAGGTAGGTAGTTAGGTACACCTACCTACCCACCTTGCTACATACCAGAGTTACATCGAAATAACACAGATATTGAAAATCAAAACCGTATGTAAATTATCGTGGTCGAATAGAGGGTTAGACAGAGACAGATAGAAAGCAAGAGGGAGAGGAGAGTTCATTAGTACAACTGCCCGCAAATAGCATGTTAGCGAAATATTTGCTGTTAATATTACATCGTTATAAAAGCGATTGAAGCATCCCTCCATTATATTGTCCTGCATCGGTAAACTGTAAAAGCATCTGACCAATTCTGTGGAATATATGGAGAGTTTCACCCTCTTTCTCCCTCTCTCTCTCTCTCTCTCTTGTTGGTTTGATTTCCAAATACCATTCAACATGTATATGTACATATGTGTGACTGGTTACTTTACTATTTTCATCTCTGTCTCTCTCTCTCTTTCTTTTTCCTATCTCTTTGACTCATTCAATAATTCCTCAAGCAATTAAGCAACCATCGACGACTGGGATTCTTTAACAGAAAAAAACCACTATTTCCATTCCCCTACCTTTCAACCATCCAACAACTCTTCTTTGGCTTTCTCAAGTCCTTCGTTCGACTCGTATCTTTTATTTATTTATGCTAACTCCATCCTCTTTTTACAATCCGCCTCTCGCCATCGAGAAGAAGACCGGCTTTAAAATTTCATATCGAGCCCCTACTCGCGTATTCGCAGTCTCCATATTGATATGTATGGCGCAATGCACTTTACTCTTCTTGGCCCGACCGCTTTTCATTTCCCGAGTTTTACTACGCCGGTGTGTCCCTTCCTTAGCATCCATCCATCCCTTTCCATCCTTCCCTTAGAACCAAGCCAAATGTAAAAACGTCCGGGTACCTGTAGCTACACAGAAAACCCCGCACGCGTGTGTCTTCGCGAAACTCTGTTTCTTCTCTCTCTCTCTCTCTCTCTCTCTCTCACTGATACGCTATATTCTTATCTCTCTTTGTCTTTTTTCCCTATACTCATACCTTAAACCTTCTTCTTCTTCTACTTCTTCACCGTTTTTCTTTTTCCATTTTCTTTCATTCTTTTTATATTTCTTTTTTTTTTCTTTTTTTCCAAGAGGTATTTCCGAATTTACTCTCCTCGTACGTTTTATCTATCTCACGAGTTATATTTCCATGAGTGGATATCAAAGAATAACCATGAAGAGATCGTGAGAAGTTTTACTTTTTTCTTTATTTCTTTTTTTATTATTATTATTATTCCCTTGGCAGATTCACGGAAACATTTGTCACTCCTTGAAAAGTATTATTCTTTAGACTATTCTATAATATTAAATCTTGCAGATAAAAGAAAAGAAAATGGGAGTGAAAGGGGAAAGAGAGAGAGAGAGAGAGGGGTGGTGCAGAAATACTTAATCAAATTATTAAAATCTATGTTTAGTACAAGCGTTGTTATTAGATAACGAAAAGCGCACATACAGAAAGGAAAATAAAAAAAAAGGAAAGAAGAACGAAATCTTTGAGACAGCTTGACAAAAGTTAATTAACTAATCCTGGATTCTTACACTCTCTTTCTCTCTTTTGTTCTTGCATTCCCTTTCTTATTCTCTTTCCTTGTACCACGTAGCGTAACGTAATAAATTCCAACAATTCTAGTTTTAGCTATCTCACTCTTTCTTACCATTTCTATTCATTCTCTCTCTTTCTCTTTTCTTTTACCATTTTCCTCATCGTCGTCGTTGTAGTCGTAGTCGTCTTCTCTTCCATCTTACTCTTACTTTAGCACGTTTCTCTCGTAAAATCGCGATTAGTGCGACTCACGTAACGGAAATACGTAATTAGAAAATACACCATTTTTTGTCCTTCCTATTTTAAATTACACGTATATATAAACGATACGTTTTTCTCTCGCTTATACGCAGCGAGAATTTTATTACTCTAACAAGAATATTAAAACAACCTTTGTATACTCGTATTACATCTATAATCATTTTGACCTTGGTAAAGATTAATTTAAGATGAAAAAAAAAACCATTTTAAGAAAAATAAATCATCCCATTCTTCGATAATTATTCCTAACTCTCTTTGATTCTTTCTTTTCTCTCCTATCTTTTTCATTTTACCATAGAGAAAATAATTGTAAAAGAAAGAAAGAATAAAGGGGAAAAAGAAAAAATAAAAAAAGAAAGGGAAAACATACGTTCTCCGGTTAACCAATTTTTCATGGTCAAGAATGATGAAACGCTCGAGTCGAGTGAAACGATCGTAGAAGTGTTTGTCGAAAGCAAATTTACAAAGGGCGGAAAAGCTCGAAGGCATACTCACCCTCTTGCCTGAGCAGCACCACCAAGAGTAGAAGTGCAAGATCCATTGCTCGGGAGGCGGGGGGTGATTGCCCTCCCTTATTCTCCCTTTCGTGTCCACCGCTACCAACACCGATTCGAATAATTTCTTCTTTTTATATCGTTTTTTTTTGTTGCCTCCCACCTCCCCCGATTCTCCTCCGTTGTCACCGAAGTTTTTTTCCTCCACCTTTTCCTCCTTCACCCCCTCTTTCACCTTTTTTCCTTCCTCTTGTGTTTTCTTTATTTTCCTTTATTTCTTGTTCTTGTTCCTCTTCTTGTTCCTTCTCTTTTTCCTAATGGAACAAAAACGTGTCGAAGAATAACGATTAAAATAATTTTTATTTGATTTATATTATATAATAGAACATAGTGTGAACGTTGGCTGCTGGGGTTTCTCTCGCTTCTCTACTCTTTCGTTGAACGAACGACTATACGCGATTCGTTCGGGCCGGCGCGTTTGCTAATGAACGCTCGTGTTTCAATTATTTTCCACCCTCCTCTCCTATCGTCCCTTGCCACCCAACCTTGATTATATTTCCGATCGCGACAAGCTGACCAGCCGTCGACGCGCCTATCCGACCGGGGTCACGCACCGAATAGATAGATAGATAGATAGATAGATAGATAGATAGATAGATAGATAGATAGATAGATAGATAATAGATAGTTGAATAGGAAAAGATGAACGAATAGATGACCAAAAGAGAGAAATAGAAATGGAAAAACAAAAAATAGATTTGTTTGACTTGCATACGATTTTTAATTGCTTGTAAAATTCTTTATTTTTGCTCCATCATCTATATTCCATTGGACAATTAATTTATTGAAAATAAAATCATAGAACAATTTAAATAGAATAATATTTATTACCTTATAGAAAGTTTATATATCGTTAAAGTGCGATAAATATTATTACAGGTTAGAAATAAATTTGTGAAAAAAATTGTAACGGTAATTAAATTAAAGATAAATTGAAAGTAAACGTTGATTCGCTCAAGTTTGAATTTTATCCTCTAGTAAAAATGCAACAAGTAATAAGAATTTTTTTACATCTTTCTTTTTCCTTCCCTCCCTCCTCCCTATCTTTCTCTTTCTCTCTTTTACCCTTTTATCTTTGCGCAAAAGTTCACCGTTTTTTTCCATCTCGTTGATTCCTAAGTCTTAACCGCAGCTTTACTTTGCCGCTCGGTGTAAAAAAAAGGAGTAAGAGAGAGGGAGAGAGAGAGAGAAAGAAAAAGGAAAGTAAGAGAAAAAGGGTGGGGGAGTAGGGGAAAAAAAAGAAGAAGGGAGTAACAGAAACGGTCTACCCCTTCTTCTTCTTCTTCTTTTTCTTCTTCTTTTGCACCCTTTATAAGACCAACCCTTAAGCAAGAATCCTGGCGCGCGTTACGACTCCCGCTTCGTTGCACGCAATTTAACCTCGACAAACGTTTTCCTCGTGTTTTAGACTACCCTATACGTGTATACGCGTATACACGTAAATTTATATACGGTATTCCACCCTCTTATAAGATGTAAGCTCGTGTCTCTTGATAAATTCTATCTTGATTCGGTATAATTAATGTCTCGAATATACATGACGAGTTAGGTAAACCGTATAGTAAAGTGCGTCTTTAACCTTGAAGATGATAACTCGTATATAATTTAAAATTGTTTCAACTTTTCCATCTTCAAATTAACTAACTCGCGATCAAATATATATATATTTCGAAATTTCGTGTTAATTTAGTTTGATGATAAGAAAATAAAAAAGAAAAATATGCTAGAAATTGAAGGTACATATTATAATGAATTAAGATTAAATGATAATGATACTGAAATATCTCAAACGCGAAAGTGTTTCTTCTTTTTATTTTTTTTTTGTTGCTTTCTTTTCTTTCTTTTTTTTATTTACTTTATACTATATACTCTTTACTTTACTTTATGAAAATAAAATAAAGTCATGGTTTAATCCTCTCGCGTCGTTATCAGTTATACGATCGTAAAGAAGGTATCTCTCTTCGTCTTCGTCTTCGTCCTCGTCCTCGTTTTCGTCTTCGTCTTCGTTTCTTCCTTCCTTCCTTCCTTCCTTACTTTTTAAATGCAACCCCTCGGGTTCGTGTATTTTTCACGCAACAGTACACCTTAAGAGTCTTCTTAAGTATCACCTGACACTTTCCTGACTCGACTTTGCTTAAGCTTCTACGTTATATCGTTTTAATCTAAGAATATAGAAACTTGTTACACTTTCCTAACAGTGATCATTTCTCTTTCTATCTTTCCTTTTTTATTTTCTTTTCTTTTTTTCTCTCTCTCTCTTTTCAAAGGAAATAAAAAAAGTACTTATTATGAAAATGAAAGGAAACGATCATTTAAATACATATTTTTACCTTTTTGATTTTTTTATACTAATTCGTTTTGTTTCGAATTAATTAATTTGCTAATTTATTCCAGATTTGTAAATAAATCTCCTTTATCGAATAAATAAATCAAATAAAATTATAAAAATAATTATTTTTCTAAAATTTTTACATCTATCATAAACTAATTAATCAATTACATTTTACGATTCGTCGAGTATATCTAGTTACAAATATAAAACTATTATTCTCAGAGAAATTGTAACAAATAAAGAAGAACAGAAAAAAAATTTAATTACAATAATTTGGACGAAATAAACGTCCGTGAACCAAAGATAATATATTTTATACGCGTTGAATGGTTCAAATCAAGTTGAATATGAAAGCTTGATTCGCCAAAGTTTTTTTTCTCTCATAAAGAGAGAGAGAGAGAGAGAATGAAAGACACAGAGACAGGGAGACAGAAAGAGAAAAGAAAGAGTAATAACAGAAAGAAAAAATACGTTTCGAAGAAAGAAAAAGAGATAGAAAGTTGAAAGTACGATGTCGAGAGCCAGTTCCTACGGATTTTAAATGCAACTTGTTGCGATCTCGCTCACTGAGATTCTTCCGTTTGCAAACGTTCTACGTAGAATATATATATACATGTGTTCGTATGTATATTCAAGTGTGTTTTAGTTCGTCTGTACGTATGTTAGTATGTTTGTATATACGTGTGTGTTCTACTCCCCTGTACCCACATGTGAGCTTTTTCACCAGGTTAAAGTATCAGATTTCTACGCGTAAGTAGAATCGAGTGTATGTGTCATCTATAAAACCTATACACAAACACACACAAGTAAACATGTACACGAATCATCTGTCGTCTTTTTGAAACTGATCGATAACTCCTTTTTTTTATGACCAAATTTACAGATATGTATGTATGAGATTTTCGCAGAAGAAACGAGAAATGAGAAAAGGAAAAATTTGCTTTACAAACGAAAAAAAGAAAGAAAGAAAGTAAGTAAGAAAGTAGAATGTCGTAATACGATAAAAGATAAAAGATACGAGTAACATTTTATCGCCTGCATTTCTTCTAACCATTCACACAATCCTCACACACTGCCCCCACCCCACACTCATATCGTTTCTTTCTGCATTGAAAATTTCACCGATATTTCGAGAGAACTTCGCATGACGTTCGTGATGCGCGTTTTGTTATCACGTATCTAAATCCCCTTTCTCCCCTCCCTCCCCCCTCATTCTCCTTCGCTCAGCGAATAAAAACAAAGTAGAACGATTTCGTAGTTTTCTTGTTAGTTTCTCTTTGAAAAGTGTTTGAACATTTTCAAAGCTTTCTCATCCGTCTATTTCTTTCTTTATCTTTCTTTGATCTTTTTAATGAACGAATGTCCGAGATTTTAGCTTTAATCTATGCAACGAATTACTTATTCTCTCAATTTGTATGGATAACTTGTATGGAATATTTCTACACCTCCCAAAGTATTCGAGTTCTTTGAAATTTTGTATATTTTTCAATGCTAATTCATTTGAACAAAATCACCCATGGGGTATGCTTATTGTATAACATGTATACACTTATACAAAAATACTTATAAATAAGTATTCTTATATATATGCATACAATGCAGGTGCATTTTGCTAAATAAGAAATTTGCGTCGCGTGAACGGAAATCGCTTCGATCGAGACCAATTCTCTTTTTAGTTTTGTTCAGAGAAGAAGGTGGACTCTGTACACTCGTTCATTTATTTATTTCCTGATTTATTTACTTTCTTCAGATCGACCTAACGCACTCATGTATGTGTATGTATATCTGTATGTATATACAAACGATCGATCGAACATTCGAAAAATTCGTTTTCCCTGTTCTTATTTCGCCAAGACACGTCCCAAGACGATCTCCAATTTCTCTCAATGTGACGTAGCTCTTTCTTCTTCTTCTTATTTGATTTTTTGTTTCCCTTTTTTTCTTTTCGACGAACAATAAAAACGAAAGATCGATCGTTGACGTGTGTCTAACATTATTCTTAAATCCTTCAAAAAACCCTTAATAAAAAAAAAATGAATTCTATTTTCTTGTTTCCATTCCCATAAGAAATATCGTGTTCCTATTTATTTACGAAACTCACGTACTTACATGGTCAGATAAACGAGCAGCACGTAAATGATCTACGATCTCTTTTTTTTTCTTTAAAAGTTTCCCTAACCGAATATAAAAATCAGATCGAAAATAGGGAGAGAGAGAGAGAGAGAGAGAGATTTTTTTCCAACTTTGGAAAATGTAATGTCTCGTAAAATTGATGATATTACATTCTTTTAATATTATGACACACGTGAAAGGTAATTTCTAATCGAAACCAAAACCGAACGATCGTCATGAATATTTTACGATCGGTATCCTTGTTGGCTATGACGAAAATCTCGAGTTTAAGCTTACTCTCTCTCTCCCTCTTTCTCTTTTTAACTTACTCTTGAAGAGTATTAGAGATAGGAGTGTTTGTTTATCGCTTGATAACATTACTTTGCCACAAATCCTAACGTTCTCTCAGAATCGAATAAATTAGAATCCGTAATTTCACAAGTATTTTCCATATTCTCGATACGTTTGTCTACCTGTCTACGAGTTCTCGGAATTAATTTATCACGATAGTGATCTGAAACTTTGAGTTCCTCAAAATGACATTAACTTTTCCTATATTACAAAATCGATCGTGTTGAATCATTCCCTCTCCTTTCGATCACTTATCTTTATACTTCAATTTGATTCCATTGTATTTCATCGATCGCAATTATCTGGAATATCTGATTTT
Organism: Polistes dominula; assembly: GCF_049000335.1. Taxonomy (NCBI): domain Eukaryota; kingdom Metazoa; phylum Arthropoda; class Insecta; order Hymenoptera; family Vespidae; genus Polistes; species Polistes dominula. The sequence continues at coordinate 2,986,842 of NW_028301040.1, forward strand.
ACTTTTAATCGACTTTCGTAATTAGTTTGTAAGATCAAATGCGGTTTATCGACACACACACACAGAGATATACATACATTTACACAAAGAGAATTGTTATTTTTATCCTTTAGTCCAACATTTAGTTTTTCATCATTCGATCAATGATTCTATCGCAACACTGGTACACGACTACCTGGCTTTATTCTCAATCCCTTTCTACGGCCTATGTAGAACGGAAGGGCAAAGCTTAGTGCCGCAACGTTTATCAGCAACGCGATCCTTCATTCCGTCGAGTAGAGCTTTTCCGCGTTCCCGAAAGGGATGTAAATCCGTCGATGCGTCCGAATAGACTAATGAATTTAGAATACGTTTCTAACGCTCCAAATTTATCCCTTGGTTACGAAAGATTTGTGTTTATACTCTTTGTCACTGTTTTTCCCCTCTCTCTTTAATTTCTTTTTAATTATCTTTCTTTGTATTTATTTACACGATCCTATAAAATATTTAAAATACATTTCGGTTAATTATCTCACAATATTTTATATTATTTTTCTTTTAAATTTAGTATACAAAAAAAAATTAGATTTCTATCTTTCTATCTATCCATTTATCTATCTATCTATCTATATCCATCGTTATTTATTATAAATTACCGAATAAATAAGATGATTATAAAAAAGTTATAAACAAATGACATTTGATTGAATCGTACGATCGAAATTGATATACGAACGATTTTCAATCGTACCTTCGACGATCTTCGATCGAAGTTAAGATCGATTTCCCGCGATTCCAAGCAGAGCATTGAAATTCTTCCGGCTCGACGAGCACATCCCGAACGAACGAGCGTACCAATCGCGTTACGTGTGTCGTATGTGGTGGCACTCAGCGAATTCACCGAAAAACCTTCACGAGCGCGAAATTCGTACCAATTCCTCACTCGTAGATACTCGCCGTTCACTCACGGACTATCAATACAGAGTCGATCCTTTCTCTTCTTTATATCTCTTTCTTTTTCTATTTTTTTTCTATTATCCTTGCTACTCTCGCTCTCACTGTTTTAAAACGCTTCAATTTCCTCGAAGCGAATCTTCACTTCGTCAATAACGATCAACGTTAAAAAAAAAAAAAAAGAAACCAGAACACATTTTCCAAAATCGTTCTCCAATATGAACGATTAATCCTACGATGATGATACGATCCTTGACCCATCGATTTCTTCTATCTTCGATTTCAAAATTTCACTGTATTCCTTCAAAATGATGTTTCGAAAATTATATTTACACTTCACGAATAAACGTATGTACCCCGTACCATATTTGTACAATACGTTAATAAATATATTTTTGAATATCAAAAATAAATATAAACGTAACAATTTGTTCAAACAAATTTTCACGATGATTCATTGTCTTTCTATAATACAACAAACAATTATTTTCTTTTATAATTATTATTATTATTTTTATTATTACTCACTGATAATTATTTAAATATACTTTTTTATACGAATAAACGAATTTTTAATTTAAAACGTTTAAACTTAAAAAAAAATATTTTGGAAAAAGAAAACAGAAGAAATAACATTAAACACGCACAAATCGCGATTTTTATTAAATCGGGCTTTAGAAATTCGTCGTTGGAGTCGAAAGCTCGCGTCGCGGATGGCCGATGCCGACTACGAAAGCTCGAGGACGCGCCGTTTCTCGCGTCCATGCGCCCGCTGGCTTACCTGGGCGCAAGCGCATTTTCTTTCTACTAGCAACTCGAATCAGGTGCGAGTGCACGCGACTGCTTCTCTTTTCCCTACCCCTAACCCCATAACCACCCCTCCCCCTCTTCGTCGATCGAGCGCAAAGCCTTCTTCTTCTTCTGCTTCTTCTTCTTCTTCTTCTTCTACCCTTCCCTTCCTACTCCCTTCACTCTCTTCCCTTTCTCTCTCACCCTTTAATCCTCAACCCTCAACTCCAACCCCTAAACTCTCTCCCTTCTCGACTACTGATTCCGTATAAAGCTTGCGACCTTATTACCGTCTCTCGCCAACTTCCATTTCAACGTTCATCCCTTATTGTTACTGATCTCACCCACGACGACTATATTTGCGTTCTTCTTCCACCCCCCCCCCACCCCTTCCCCTCCTTTTTTCCTACGATTATCGTTAACTGTCCTCTTCCCAGGTAATTTTACGAACGATAATACGCCTAAGTTCTCGCATTAAAATGCATCGAAAATATTTCTTACGGTCGTTATCCTACTTTCCTAATAGTCTCCATGCTACTATACGTCGTAGACCTTTTCCATCAGGGTAAATTTCGTTGAACGCGATATATCTCATAGAGAATGTATTGCATAAATATAATACAATATTTGCATGTAGGATTAAACAACACTCGTGATATATGTATATATAGAATATTTTTTGTCACCAAATTGAGAGAAATATTTTCGCGAACGTCAGTTCGTGTTTCGTCGCTACGTCCGCAGAAAATAAACGTACCATTATAAAAGTGTAGGTGGTACAATTCTATCGGCCCGTATGGATTCACTTTCCACTACTGTTACATAAAGAGAATTTAGATAAACTATAACTTTTTCGTATATTCTCAAATTTCATTGTCTGCCTCTGCCTTTTTCTTTTTTTAATTTTTTTTTTTCATTTGTTATTTTATTCGATGTGAAAACTATCGAATCGAAGGGATGAAATCATTTCTTTCTTTCTTTCATTCTGGAGATTTATTATAGCAGGTTGAAAAATTTTTCGTTCATTAGTCGAATTAAAGTGTTTTCTTTTTCAAAGTACAAAGAAAAAGAACGAGAAAGAAAGAGAGGGGTAAAACGAAAGAGACAGATAGATGTACGATCGTATCCACGAAAGCTTCTGTAAATCGGACTGGCAAAGACGGGCGCAGGTACGCTTCGAAGTTAGGAAAGGTACTGCCTGCCGTGAAATACGCTCCGCAACGGATAATTCCATTGTTGCTTCTCCGCGCGTGCTTTGCCAACTTGTACGTGACCCGAAGTAGCGTAAATTTGCTTCCAGCTAGCAACGAACCCGACTAGGATACTATGTGAGTTTATATGTATGTGTGTGTGTGTGTGTGTGCTGTCTAGGACCCTTTTCCATATGACTAATTGTTCGAACATTTGATAGATAAGTGTTCACGATATGTTAACGACTATTGATATGATTTACCTTATGATCTGTATAATTTATCAAATTTTATTTACAAATAAATATCAGAAATTTATATATACATAGATTTATTCGTCTAACTTGTGTTAACATGATTGAATCCGGTACATTCACGTATACATAGAAACTTATCGAAACTTGTGTACAGAAATCGTTATGGTAAAGCGATTTGTATTGTACGTTGTCATGATACGCAATGCTGGTTATAAGGTTGTTCCTTTGTAACGATAATTGTACGCCTTGAGCGTTATACTAAAAGACTTTGAGAAAGGATAAGAGACTATGTGCTGAGAAGAGAATAAGAGGAAAATGCCCAAGTTAAGGAGGAACGAGAGAGAAAGAGATATAGAGAGAAATAGTCTTATGAATGTAAAATGAGGGAGAGAAAGTTGGCTGGAACGCAATAGTATCATCGCGTTATGGTACAGTTGGTAATATAAATACGTATTAATTTGAACACGTCTATCGTTTTAAACTGATGAAAAATTACACGTTGCCTCTTAAAAATGCAATTTTTCTAAAGAATATTTTCTTTTCTTTCTCGTTCATTAAATATTCCCCTTTTTTTTCACGTGTTGTAATAGAACAAGTAGGGGGGATAGGTTATATTTATGAAAATAATTTCACAGTCTAGTTCCTTTTTTTTTTCTTTTGCTTATTTTTTTTTTTGTCTTTTCTTCTATCTCTCTCCCTTTCTCTTTCTCGTAACTTTACTGCAGTTTCTCACATGCTGAAGGTGATGTAACGAGCCATTTCGTTTGTTACGCCGACGATAACCATAATCGTTAAGGTTTATGCCCTTCCACCGGGCATAAGGGGTAGGTAAATGCAAGACAAAATGAAATTTTGCGAACGATTAAGGTGCATTGTTGTTTTCCCGTACCCCCGACGACAACGACGACGACCTTTCGTTCTCATTATTATTTGTGCAGCTTGCGTTACGCTCAAACTGCCACGTGCTGGGACTACCATGGAATAAAATATTTCTTCAACGTGATAAAAAACTAAATTAATAGACGACTTTCCGTTCACGTAAAAATGAATTCCCTATTTTTTTCTCTTGATCTTTCAAAATCTTTGTAATATTATTTTCTTTTTTCTTTTTAAACATCTTCTAGGAATTATGTTCGAATTTTACGAACGATTATCGAAGATTTATTTTATTTTATATATTTGACGATTATCAGCTATAAATTGAAACGCAATTGAATCAAGAATGCTGACAACGTTAAGCCATTTTAGTTTCTCCAACGTTAATTCGAAAGAAACGAAATCGTTAAGAAAAATACGCAGTTATCATCGTCCCAACGAGAAAATCCGGTAAGGTCGACGATGATTATACCACGAGCTAGTGAAATCGAGATAAAAATTAAGTTTAAAAGCCGCATTTGTTCCATCTCCTCACGAGTTTCGTTTTTTCCGCTTATCGAAGCTGCTGTTGCACGTTTAAGAGACCAATGACATCATCGTTGGAATTATAGATACGAAAGGATGAAAGAGGAGTGAAAGAGGGCGGGAAGGGGCGACAATGTTACTCGAATACTAAAAGAAAATTTTCTACAAAAATTGACGATCTCTTTGAAGAGCTAATTTTGTACACCGTGTAGGGGCTTTTGTAATTTGTTCCTTTTTTTTTTTATTTTATTCATGACCAACTGACCGAATCAAATAAAAATACATAAAACGCGTTACTGTAAAACTGGTCGGTGAGATCGTTTCTCCTTAAAATTGTGCTTATCTCGTTAAATGAATAATTCATCGTTTGGTTTATCTCTCACGTCTCGCGCGAAATTTTTACCGGTCAACATTAAAAAAAAATATAGGAAAAAAAAAAGAACAAAGAAGGAAATAAAAATAAGATTAACATAACGAACGCATAAGAGAACGCAGCCGCGTTCGTGATTTAACGTAGTCTGTAAAAACGAGAGAGAGAGAGAGAGAGAGAGAGAGACTTCTTCTCAACACGATAAAGGAAGAAATATTCTCTTCGTTCGAGAGTTGAGTATCATCTAAATATTTTCAAGATATCGTTACTTTTTCACGATAAGCGTGTATCGTTGAATATCGAATAAATACATTGAACTCAAAAGAAAAGATCGACACCTTCGAAGGATCGAAGTAATATATGTTAGAAAATTCCATGGGAACGCGACAAAACTCGATAAATTTTCCGAGTTTTACAATGATTTCGACGGCACCTTTATAGTCTATAAAGAAAAAGAAACGCGTTTGCGTTACTCGTTATTGTCGAGGGAACGAGACAATGCCGTTATCTTTGGCCATGTTATACCACCGATCGTATTTCCGATTTTATGAGAAGGGGTAAACTTGACTCACACACAAAAGGAGAACAACAGAAAAAAAATGTAAGAGATCTTGAATGTGAAGATCTTCGATAGAAAATTCTTTCGTACGAGACAACTTATCCTTTTTTTTTCTTTCTTTCTTTCTTACTTTTTCTTTTTTATTTTTCCTCTTTCTCAATATTTATTTTTTATATGATTATTATATTATTATATTATTATTAATCTTTCGTTTTACGAATTTTCGAATTTACTACTATGTCTGACTTAAGAACAGATTCGTACTACTTAATGCAGGAATAAATAAAACATACTTTTACACCTCGAGGGATGATGGTATTGAATATCCTTCTCTTAGCTCGTCGTACAACCTTGACTCGTCGTCAGACACCAAGGAAAATCCTCTTTCTCTTGAAGCTTCTTGCCTGTCTGCATTACCACGACCCTTTACTTCCTTCCTTCCTTCCTTCTCGTTGAGACTGGCTGCTGGCACCCGTGCACTTTCACCACTTCGTGCGACGTGCTTACTTCGTCGGTACCTCGTACAAGATAGATAGATAGATAGATAGATAGATAGATAGATAGATAGATAGATAGAAAGAGAGAGAAAAAGAAAGAAAATACAGAGAGTGTGAAAGAGAGAGAGAGAGAGAAAGACGTGCTCTCTCGGAAAGAGGCCACGAAACGAGGATCTTTCCTAGTTACGGGAGTTAATATTTATCGAGACTCTCTGTAATCTTCCAACGTAGTCTGAGAAAGTCTCTCTCTTTCTCTCGCTTTCTCAACTGTCAGCGTCACTCTTTTATCCCCTTACCACCTTTAACCCCTAACCCAACCCTGGTGCCCTCGAAAAGGACGAAAAATAATTAAAGTAAAGTAACTTTAGAGAACCGGACGGACAACTATCTTCGACTTTTACTAGCTACACACAACCTGTTCTTTTTACGCCCGAGGGATGTTCGAAAGGTACACTGATGGAAAGATAAATCTTTTCAATGAACATTCCAAATGTCTACCGATGAGATTTTCCTTCATGAAAATAATAGCCCGTTTTCGACGATTTCTTCTTGTTTAAGAATTAAATAATAAAATAAATGGAGGAAATATTTTTTATCTATGTAGTATTTAAAAAAGAACAAGATATAATACTTAACAATATTATGAGATAAATTGTGGATACTGTAATAATGTAAAAATAAATCTTTTTTCTAACCTTTTTTATTTTTTTTTTTTAATGTGCTTACCAATGGGATTTCTTAAAAGAGACGATACACTTTTTTTTGGAGGAGGAAAATTTGTTAATACAATTAGAAGGACAGTTATAATTTTAAAAAATTGTAAGAAAATAAGAAAATGCTGGTGTAATATCTTTTTCTACTTATATTTGTTCGGAGACAAACCAGTTGTAAGAAATAAAGTAAGAAAACATACGGAGAAGATGCAGGGAATGCGACGATAACGTGGTGTCGCTTGTAAGAACGCAATGCTTCGACGATGTAAAACATATTTTCGCGATATAACGTGCGATATACAAGACAGTGAATCCTAGAGAGAAAGAGAGAGAGAGAGAGAGAGAGAGAGAGAGAGAGGAAGAGAGAGAAAGAGAGAGTAAATATTTCTTTCGCTACCTTCGCAACTCGATCTACGAGTTTTTTTCTTTTTTTTATATTCTTTACCACGCGAAAATAAAAGTTCCAACGAAACGAATTGTCGCCACGACCGTGTGTACGTCATTTTTATTTTACGATGATTTTTTAAAGTTATTACAGTAACATAAAAACGAAAGATAGAAAGAAAGAAAAATATACAAACAAATACAAAAAGTAAATAATAGAATAAACGATGTTCAAACTTAAATATTACATATACAAATAAATAAATATTATATATTTCACTCGCAAATGTTGCCAAAAAATATTCTCGTTGGAGGGTTTGCTTAAAAAAAAAAAAAAAAAAAAAGGGAACAAGAAAAGAAGGGGAGGAAAGTGAAGTTGCTCACGTTAAAGCGTGAATCGGAAGATACGATTTTGATGGGTGCGATGATACGTTTTATCGATCCTTTTCGATAAGTAGACAGGAGGGTGGCCTAAGGCGGACAAGTTCCAAGTAGAAATGTTCCACTTCCAAACGATATCGCCAATAAATGCAGTCGTCCGTTGTCTTTATCGTCATAGTTATCGTTCTCGTTTCGATATCCAGTATAGTCATCGTCGTATCGATGATTTTCTTCTTCGGTGTGAAATACAAACGAGAGAGAAAGAGAGATAGAGAGATCATGAGGGGTGGCAAGAGGAGACGTATAATGGGGGAAAGTGTAAAGAGGAGGGGGTTAGAGGGGGGGGAGGTAGAAACGTCGACGCTATTAGACGTAGTGCCACTTGATTTACGACATAACGCGTACGTTTATCTGCTCACAATCGCGACCCCGCAGGTCGATTAATTGGCTCAACGCGTCGAGCAGTTAATTTATAGATCTGCCAATCTCTCAGAGAGCTTGCCAACAAGTGGGCAAATAGTTATTGACAAAGGTAACGAAGGCCTTTCGAGTCTCTATGTAGCTGTTTGTGTATACACGTGTATATACGTAGGTAGGGTGTAATGTATCTTTCTTCTTTTTCTCTCTCTTAATCCTTTACATTCACATCTCTTTTCTACTCTATTTGCTAATTTCTAAGAGAACCCTCGAAACACGTTGCAACCCTCGAAAAGACGAATTTTCGTTTTAAAAAATCACCCCAGTGACACAATTTTATTTCTTTTACTCGACGAGAGAGAGAAAAAGAAAGAGAGAGTGAGTTTTTCTTTTTTTTTCTCATTTCATCTTTTTTTCTTTTTCCTTTACCTCGATCAAATAACACCGATCATTTTCCCATTAATGGTGATCAAAGGGAGATACCTTATTTTTTATTTTTTTTTTTAGGGTAAGAAGAAAATGTGTACTTTTTACTTTAAAAATAATGTTTTTTCTTTTATTTTTTAAAAAGAAAAAATCATCACTGCAACGTGTTTGTTTTTTTTTCTTTCCTAAGTTAGAACTGAGAAACATTTGGGTAATCATTTATCGCGTGTATTTGAAATTCGAAACGTGCGTTTATACGAGGATACGAGAGAGAAAAAGGAACTCGTTTTAACGCTAAAAATTAATAACGATGATCATATTTCGTAAATACACGCTTGGGAAACAAATATATTACATTTTCTATTTTTCTATATAGAAAACAAGAAGAGAACGAGAGAGAGGGAAACCACGTACGAGGATAATTTGCGTCGGCCTAACGGAAGAGTTCGCTCGTTCACTCAGACCCGTTGTCTGGGATGCTGGTCCTTTGGGAGGCTGAAAATGTACTTTTTATCGCGCTGCATCTTGCATGCATCGCGGTATCGGTCGCGTCCATGCATATTTCTCGGCACGTATCGTCGATGTACACGCACACATATAGAAATAGGATACACCTACGTTAAAATGCAGAAAAAGGAAAGAAGACACATATACACACATAGAGTAAAAGAGAAAAAGAAAGAAAGAGAGAAAGTGATAGGAGAAAGAAGAAGAAGAAGAGTGGTAAAAGGGAAACTAAAGTAGAAAGAGAAGGAAGTAAATGTGGAAGGTCGAAGTCGTAAGTGTATATTCATGAGATCGTCGAAAATCGATGTACTATCTTCTCTCTCTCTCTTTCTCTCTTATGCAATAGCAAAAACGAGAGAGAGAGAGAGAGAGAGAGAAAGAGAGAAAACTAACAGCGAATTGGTGGAAAAGACGAGCCATAGGATAATTTTCGAAACCGACACATTGAAACCACTCTGATGTTTCACCACAGGAACGTTTATCTCGCGTCGAACGGAACGTTTACGATACGTTTCGTGCTTCTTAAATTATGTATGAAATCGATGGGTCATCCATCGTTCGACCGCTACATTCCATCGAGTTCAGATATATACATATGTATATATTCAGAATTGGGAAGATAGAGAGAGAGAGAAGGAGAGAGAGAGAAAGAGGAAATAGGGAGATGTTTGTGTGCATGTCCGCGACATGCATATCACGTGAGTGACGTTGAAATTATTCTACGTGTGCATGAGCGTGAGAACGTGCATTGACTCAACCTCCTAAAATTCATCAAATTTATATACACCGTTGAAAATTACCTTCCATCCTTTCGAGTCCTATTTAATTCGATCAATATTATTATTCTTTTTTTTATGCTTTTTCTCACTGCAATGTAATTTTTTTTTGCACTCTTCCCATGTACAGAGATACTTTGTTTTTTTTTTTATCCTAAATTTTATCTTTAATATCTTACAGATTTTCTTGCGATCGAACGCAAATATAAACGTGGAAAGAGATGTTTTTTTTTTTTTTTTAATTTTATTACGCTATATCATCTCTGTTTTATTGTAAAGAATAATTTTATTTGAAGAAGAAGAAAATGTGTAAAAGAAAAAAAAAGATAGAGAGATAGAAGATAGGACAGAATGTGCGTTAAAATTCAATGATGGTACCTTAGTTCGCTTGTCTTCTCGAAACGATGAACTTTCCCGATTAATCCTCAAGGTCTTAAGACCCATTATGTCCTAGACGTAGGATGAAGTATATTGAATCTTTGAAAGTATGAACTTTTCACTCAAGACTTGTACCTAGCAAAACATTTAATAGAAGCTGAATTCTACAGCCAAGTCCTCTTATATTGTTCTTACATTTTCTCTGTGTGAACTGAGTACATGTATATACATATGTAAGATTTATTTAAATTTAAAATATAAGTATTTATTATAATAGAACAAATGTTTAATTATTAAGGTTTAATATAATAATAAAGAGATAGAAAAGAAAAGTAAGTAACAATAGTTAGAAATCGTACACTCGTATTACACTCTTTCACTCAAAAATAGTCGCACCGAATCAAGAAGGCGAAGACCGCATTCTTCGCCGCGCTTATATACACATTCACCCCACCAATGGTCCCAATCACTTCCGTCAATCATTCTCGAAATCTCCAGACTATTCCCGACCGATTAAACAAAAGACCTTTTCCCTCGCTTTTCTTTCTTACTAGCCACACTTATATTCATACCGCTGCATGCACTCACACTTATACCCATATCGCTGCGCGCACTCACACTCATATCCATATCGCTGCGCGCACTCACACTTATACCGATATCGCTGTGTGCACTCACACTCATATCCATAGCGCTGCGCGCACTCACACTCATATCCATATCGCTGCGCGCACTCACACTTATACCGATATCGCTGCATACTCTTACACATTTTTCACATTCATCAATTGTTTTCACGCACACCATACACTCGCACTCTTCGTCTTTCTCTCACTCTCACACATATATATGTTTAAGTATTATTTGAAGATTATAATGAATTTTTAAAATATTTGTATAACGAAAGTCAAAATATTTTAATAAAATTTACTCTTTCTTTTTTTTCTCTCTCTCTCTCTCTCTTTCGTTCTTTCTTTCTTTTTGTAAGTAATTTTTCGTGCTCGTTCACGTAACAAATCGAGAGTCAAAGATTTTTCGAGAAAGTCGAGGGAATTTGGTAGGAAGGAAATCGAATGAAAGGAGACGGGAAACCACCAGCGAGAGAGGACACCCGCATACGAAAGGAAACCACAAACACATCGTACGAGAGTTGGGGATCTTCCCGTTCTCGTTCCATGACACGCAAATGATATGTGCTCGTATGCAACCTGACAGCCTCTTCCCTATTGCACTATAACTACCAGAAACAACAGTAATACCAATCGCTCGAACTGAAATTTATACTATGCACAACTCGACATTCTGGAAAACTGGTCCTTCGAGGCTCAGTTTCGAATTATCTCTTGACGTATATATATACACCATGTTACAGATCTAAATCGATAAAGTACTAAAATGTTTACAGAGTTATTTTGAAGAGAGAAACGTTCTATCCATCGTATAACGAGATTACTTTTTCCTTTTTCGAGATTTGAAAAGGGGACAAAAAAATAATTCATATATATCACACGTAATCAAACATTCGTATTACTCTTCTAGAGGATCGAAATTTTTAATTTCATCGATACAATTAAAAAAATGTTTATTCATTAATTTTATTGATGGTAAAGATCGTGGTTTTTCTTTTTTTTTTTTTTTTGGTTAAAAATTTTATTTAACCTTGTCGCGAGATTTGTAACGAGTAGAAATAATTTCTGTTTTTTACTAGATTTAAACTGAATGCCCACATATGTAACAAAAAGCCTCAAAGTATTTAACTTTTAACGATAATTATTTATTTCCAATTTGTATCCCTTTTTTACACCGATTTATGAACGATCTCTCTGGTTTCGGTTAGGAATTTTTCACGAGTGTAGAATTTTTTATTATAGACACTCTCGGTTTCGTACGATCTCGTACGAAAAAAAAGAAACTATTTATTCGTAACTCGAAAACAAAGATGAATCGGGTCACGGTGTATAATTAGCACAAAAATAATCTCTTCTCTTTCAAACGCGTTGGCAAAATTTGACTGAGTTAAAATATCGAACGTAACTGTATAATACATTCATGATTTATCGAACGAAATAAATAAATAAATATTCAAAAGAATTCAATAATATTTCCACGTAATTGCTAATAAAAGTATCGAATCTATAAAATGTTTTTTTTCTTTTTATAATTTTTTATTTTACAATCAAATCAAAAGATGTTTATTTAAAAATAAGATATAACCGTTTCTTTGAAATTTTATATTGCGGGATGAAAGATTAGGTAACTCGTCAAGGATTTAATCGCGCTTAAATCGATGGAACGCCAACTCGGTTATTAAACGCAATTCTCCAGAAAGGATTTCCACTGTGAAACGAAAGGATAACGATGTCGTAAATTATATCCGCGCGATTATATAAAGATAGATACGGTCGAGTAAAACACGAACGAGAGAATAGGAAGTCTCGCACAAAGCGTAATCCTCGCTTTAGGATCAAATCGGCAATTAAATCTGACAATTTGGCGATTGCATTGTTCGCGAAATTCCTGCGGGAAGGAAGAAACGTGGTATGAGAAAAAGATGGGGGGGGGTGGAAGAGTATGAGCGAAAGAGAAAGAGAGAGAGGAAGAGAGAGATAGAGAGAGAGAGAGAACAAGGGAAAGAGAGAAGAAATAGTAGAAGAAGAAGAAGAAGAAGAAGAGAAAGAGAGCTTGTACGTTTCTCGCGTTGACTGCGTAGTTTGAAGAGTACGAGGGTGGTAGATGGGAAAATCAGTAAGTTTAACCAACTTCATACGAAACGGAAATCCTCGTTTCTCTGCTCTTAGGTACAATTCAGAGTAAGAGAGCTAGAGAGAGAGAGAGAGAAAGAGAGAGAAAGAGAGAGAAAGAGAGTTGCCCGCGGACATGCTTCCTACTTAGAGCTCCTTCACATTCTCCCTGCTAACGACTAAATACTAATGTTAACATTACAGTTTCCGCAAAGGATTTCACTCTGTGATGTTATTAAGCCTGCGATATGTAACTTTACTTTCTCTCAGGTAACACAAGAATTAATAAAATATTGTATTGTTTTTTTGTCAAAAAATATATTTCAATCTTCTAGTGGATCATAATTTAACGATTTTCTTTATTTGCCCATATTTTTGTCAAATATCGTTGGTTTCGACGTGAACGTCAAAGAAGAAAAAATGCAATTGGAATTCTGAAAAATAAGAACAAAATAAATTTTATTATTATTTTTCTATCTTTTATGCTTCTTACAAGTATATATAACTTTCATTGTAGCAACGAGAAAAGTCAAAGCAAACTGAGAGTATTGCAAAATATAAACGTGAGAGACGTGTATGTGTATGTATATCCTAGAAAGGAGAAAAACGATCTCGTTGACTAGAGGAACATTGACGTCGTTGACAATTCCGATTCGTTCCTCGACAAATCTTGTTTCGCTAGGAAGATTTAGTTCGGGCGAATCAAGAGACAATGAGAGAGAGAGAGAGAGAGAGAGACAGACAGAGAGAGAGAGAGAGGTGTAAAGGATATAGAGGGGTAGAAGTTACGATGTGATACCAGCTTAATCTCGGCTCCCCACAGTACGTTCCTTAATGGCTTATATATGGCGCTTGGTAGTACGGCCAGGAACACACTCGGCTAGTACGAGTCTTTAATCAATTATGCAAATGATTTGCGGATGAGTACTACATCTCTTTCCCTCCCTGCTTGCCTTGAGGATAATACAATCCTTCCGTTGGCTACTCGAGCAGCCTCCGTTCCTTCTCCCTACATTGTTTTCTCTCTCTTTCTCTCATAGGATTCATGTTTCTCTTTCGGAATATTTAGAAAATCGTGTGGACCATATCATATTTCACTAACAAACGATTTATTTTTCTTCTATTTTTTTGTTTTGTTTCATTTTTTTTTTGTATGTTTTATTCTTATAATTCTTAACTTTCGCATCAACTCTTGTAACCTCGTTAACTGATCACGTTTTATTATTTACAACGATATTTATCTCCCTAACAGATACGAAACTCCATTAACCCTTTTCTCTTTTTTTTTTTTACTATCTACCAAACCTCTTTCCCATCCACCCTTTACATTCTTCCCCCATCTCCTCGTTCTCTTTTCTCTTCCTGTACGCCTATGGTTCTCCTTTTTCGAGACAACTACCTATCCCCCTTTCTATCCTGTCTTGTTTCGGCATTGTTTACATGCTTCGTTCAACACCCACGTCACCCCTTGGTATCATCGTCCTTTCAGTACTCCACCATCCCCTAGCTCTTTCATCCCTCCTCATTCTTTCACGCGGTATTTCACCCACCATCTAACTCCTATGCGTCTCGACTACTCTTCATCACCCTATCCTTCTTTTTTTCTAACGAGTTCTACACGTTCAAACTTTTCGATACTATTTTTCATCTCTTTCTCTATTTCTGAAATCGAAAGATAGTGAAATGAAAAAATAAAAGAAGAAAAAAAGCAAAATTTAAATAGACGTACACAACGTTAAATACGAAGAAAATAAAAATAAAAAAACATAAAAAAGATAAATAAAAGAAGAAGAAGAAGTATCTATTAAAAGGCTCAAGCGTGGATATTTTAGATTTCCGTTTGAAGTTTTAGTATTCCAGTTTGGTTCTTTCGCATCATTAAATTATTACTCAAAGTCTACGGAAGGAGATGAAGGGAGGAGAAAGGAGAGAGATTTGGAAGATGAAAATTCGATAGAATGAAGTAGTGAATTAAGGTACGCCCGAGGCCATAGCATACCTACTTACCCTTTAGTCACCCTCCTGACCCCCCTTCTATCACCGTGAAACCTACTTTTTTTCTTTCTTCTACTCAAGCGATTTCCTGAAAAAAAAAAGTAAAAAGTTAGACTCTTTCCATTCTTCTTGATAAAAGTTCAACGTAAGCAGGGCGGATCGCCACGATCACGAGATTCCAGCGACGTTGGCAAGAACGCCTTTGGATTTTGCAAATTTGCCGGACTATACGATCTTCGTGAAAGCTAACGTTCCTATCGTTTGAACGGACATTTCGTATAATGGCTTTATATAGAACAAGACGGATTTAATTCATCTCAAACTTTCTATTTTTCTTTCTTTCTGTTTTTTTTTTTTTTATTTCACTCATATCAATAATATCATATCGATTTAATTTTAGCATAAATTCTTCTCTCTGTTATTTTTGTTTGATTCCGTTTATGATGTAGATATTATATATATATATTTTTTTTTTAACCTTTTTTGCCCTAATTTATTGGGGATTTATTTATAGAATCCTTGAAGCATTTTAAAAATATCAATATACATTAAAAGTTCTGAAGAATTGGTTTGCTTAATTCTTGAATATGATAGCGTAATTTGGTTCACTTTTTTTCTGGGGTTCAAAATAATATTTTAAAAGTTACTGAAAATGGAGAGTTTCGCAACTGATATCAAGATAAGAATAAAATTTTGCGTTTTGAAAGAATGTAAGAAGGTTTTTTCATCATATTCGAAATTTCGACGTTAATATTAAAGGAAAAGTAGATAGAAGAGTTTCCGTCGACGCAAGGTAAAATAATGTTTGGAATAAAGCTAGAGATAAAAAGATGGAGAGAATAGAAAAATCAAAAGTCGTACACTATCTAAATGTAAACATATATATATATACACACACACACACCTACTAATAGATGCACAAATAAAAAACATATTGACATATGCGTTTACATCTTACGAAAATCTTCGGTGCTTTGGAGATTTATTCTTTATTACTGTCGCAAAGAAACAGAAGAAATACAAGGAAGGATGGAAGAAAATCAAGAAAAAAAAAAAAAAAAAACAAAAAAAAACGGAAATAAAAAGATCTCAGCAAGTAGAACGACGAAATCTTTGTCGAAGAAAAATCAGATTCGCTTTCGTAGGGTACATCTTTCTTTGAACTAGTAAGTGGAAAAACCACAAAATCTATGCTTGTCGTTGTCGTTTAGTCGAAAGAGTATATATGTATCTCTGGTTTGTATATATATATATATATATATATATATATATATATATATATATATATATGTGTGTGTGTGTGTGAATATATCTACATGTATGTATACGTAAATTTAAGATCGAACGTAGAAGAAGAAGAGGAAGAAGAAGAATAGATTGTCGTAGTATGGGTCCCATGAGAGTAGCCTTGCGTTTTTAGACAAACAGTATGAGAAATCATGCTGACTAACGTTTTAAACGTAAAAATCGTATTGATAATAAAATCTGCTATTTTTTACGATAAATTATATTACAATTAATTATACTTTTTTCCAAATACGTGTATCTCGTATATATATTTAAATTTACTAATAATAATTCTCGGATAGAAAAAATCTGACAGATATATATTGATCTTATTTGACTGTTCTTTTTATAAATCTTTTTCTAGATCATTTTACGAAGGTATCATTTTGAAAGTATTAAAATAAAAATCAACCTGGGTGTGTGTGTGTGTGTGCTCTCCTTCAAATTCTAAAATAACATAGGTCACGTTCTAAGGTTTTAAATCGATATTATAAAGTTCGTCGCGCGATGACCCGAAGAGGAGTCCGCAAAGCGTTCGGTACGGTTTTCTGTAAAAATATCTTCACTGGTCGTTCAACATTATTCGTTTATTGCTAGTAGTCGTTAACGTTAGAACTTAGTCGTCTTCTATTACTACTACTACTATTACTTCTTCTTCTTCTTTTTCTTTTTCTTCTTCTTCTTCTTCTTCTTCTTCTTCTTCTTCTTCTTCTTCAACGTGAGAAATGTTGAATTATGTTGGAAAACTTAGTTAACGATTTAATCGAATTATGGATGATCAAGTTGAGGGGGAATTGCAATAAGGGTCGGAAAAGGGTGGACGATATAAAGCTAACTCTTCCGCATGACATAAAAGAAGTGAGAAAACTAGATAGACAAGAAGGGAAATAGAAAGAGAAAGAGAAAGGGTAGGAAGATTGAGAGAAACGAATGAGGACTTGGTGCAAACTACGAAAATCAAGGCAGAATAATCGTCCTCGTTCTTCTACTCGTTGTTCGTCCTCGTCGTCGTCCTCGTCGTCGTCGTCGTCGTCAAACTTTCGCAAAAGTTCGAAAATAGATCGTGAGTCGGCTGACCAAGATCCGACGAACTGTGCCGGAAGTCGAGTTCCGCGAGTAACTTCCCATCGAATTAGAGAAAAGTGTCTTCCTTGGCATACTGTCGTACGAACCAACCACGGTACAAACTTCTCCGTTAATCTCTTGGAAATCCCCTATGGGTTTCTCGATTTATCGTAGAACCACGATACGCAATGTCTCTCTCATCTTCGATTTATTCTACCCTCAGAGGTATTCTTTGACTCTCTCTCTCTCTCTCTTTTCACTTTCGATGTCCTTATCTTTATCATTTTCTTCTTATTATACATCGCTCAGATGTTTTACAATGAAGTCTGTCGAATATTTGAAAGGACATCTGGAGTCTGAGTAACGATTGAGAGAAAATTTATCCAATTCTCGTGTTTCTAGTCGTTTAACAAATCTACAACTTTTTCCCTCGACTTTATATCCAGATAGAAAATAATCGTGAATTTAATAGAAGAAATAAAAATCAAAAGAAATAAATAAAAATACTCGACTGTTTTTTTATATTTTAGTATTCCGCCCAAATAGCGTAGGCCAAATTTGTGAAGGTAATCTAATGAAGTCGAACGAATGCAAAAAGTATCGCAATGGTCTTTAAAAAGAAAAGAAAAAGATAAAGAAGAAGAAGAAGAAGAAAACAAAAATGCGATAAGAAAGGATAGAAAGATATAAGGAAAAGAGAGAATAGTTGGATAGGAATTTGCGTTAGCAGAAAAGTTTCCCTTTCGTTGTACTCGTTTTAAAAGGATCGCCACGTATTTCCGTGTTCGTGTAAGACGTAGTCTCAAAGTTTTCGCTTGAATTCTCTTACTCTAATTTCCGTTATCCCTCCTGAAGGGATTAGGGAACGTGTTTAGCAAAATGGTGAGAGTGGTAGATAGATAGAGAGTAAGAGAGGGGATTGGGAGGATTGGGAAAGGTGAAAGTAGGTGGGTCCCCGAAACTTATTTCTTCTCTTCTTACCTAGAAGAAGCAATGCAAATTTTTAGTGACGTTAATCGCCTCGTTTTCTTCAGTCCTTTCCTCCTAACCTTCTTCTTTCTTCTATCTTCCTTTTTTTTCTTTCTTTTTTCTTTTTTTTTTACACAGACGATTTCGGTTAAAAGGGATAAAAACTAAATTGAACGGTATTCTCAGCTCCCTGACCTTATAACTTAACCATTTACCAACACCATCGTTGGTACTAACACACTGATACAAAATCTTCGACGAATCGTCGCACGACACAAGAGAAGTGTACGTATAGTTCGAAAATGGTCGGAAACCCTTTCCCCTACTACCCCGACTCATTACTTTGAATTATTCGAATAATATTTCCCTGTCTAGAGGAGAAATCAATGCGTCTACCCTCGCGATGCATAATTCATAGCATGGTATTAGACAGATCGAAGATTAATAGGCTCGATCGGATGCTCTCTAATCGAGCACTTACCACCTACGACTTCGTTTCTCTCTCTCTCTCTCTCTCTCTCTCATTTTCATTCGTTTTTCTTTTTCTTTGTTTTTTGTTTTTTTCTTTCTTTTCAACTCTTTTCTCGATCTTTTTACCCTCTTCTATGATACTCGTTTTCCCCCTTCGGCAATGTGCTAGGTAGATTTAAAGAAATCGATAGGTCCTACGTACCGTCTCGTAACGACGTCGAACGATTCCTCGAGTCAAGAAAGATCGTGCGATTTTCTCTTTTCTTTCCAAATGTTTCCCTATAAGAAAAGTCTTCTTCGCCAATCTCTTCCCGTTTTTTTTTTTGTTCTTTTTTTTTCATTCCTTCTATCTACCATTTTCTCACGGCAATGCCTTTCTTTACGCAATTCTAAAAAGATCGATCTCAACTTTACGTTATTTTCAAAGATTTTCTCGACTATCGTAATATTTATCCTTGTCTTTTCTTCATACAAAGGTATGAATTTAATGGTAGATAAAAATAAAAGAATGGATAGATGAGAGTAATTGTTAGAAATAGTGATTTACGTATTTAGGACAAAGTTCAATGTAATTATGTAATATAAATGTGATGCTTTGTTATTAAAATCACGGAATTTTTTATTCAACGATTGCTCTCCCTTTCTATTTATGTATTCTTTTCATTTCTTCTTTTCTTTCTTTTTTATTTTATTTTTTTTTTTTTATACCAAGTGCTTAATGTAGAAGCTCGTTAGAATTCAACGATATCAATGGAAAGACTTAATCGTATCCCAGAAAATAAAACGAAGCTCGATAAGTTTTCAGTCCAAGTCCGGAAATTAAATGACGTTAACAGATGGCAGACACGTCTCGAGAAACTTTTCGATAAAAATAAAGTATTAAATAGCGAAACTGGGCTACGAGACAAGTGAACTGTTTCGTTCTATATTCGAAATATATATTTTATATTTTATTACGAGATGAACGATTTTTGCGAATAAAATGTCTATACGAACAAACTTTTGATCGGTTGAACCCACATTCCTTTTTTTTTTCTTCTTTTAACTTTCCATTACAAAATTCTTCTTAACTTATTGCGCGTAAACGTCGTTGCTATTGAAAAAATAAATTAATAAGTTTCCTATTCATAAGCATTAAATATTCCTATAAATAATGTGATTAAGAAACAAGAAACAAATTTAACGGAATAATTCGTAAATACTCGTGACACTTTAGAAATTCAATAAATACATCCCAGTGACAACAATTTTCTATGAAAATGTCTTGTCAAATTATTCATGATATTTTTCTAATTTTTTAGTAATTTGGACAATAAACACATTTCAGAAATCTTAAACTACATCTTGTTTATCTATAGTGGAAGGACTTTAGCTTTCTCCAAGATATCGATCTGACTATCTTATCCTGCGGAGATCGGTTGCAAGTTGTAAGTTGCAAGTTGTAGTTGAGTAGAAGTTAAGTTACAAGTTGCCGTTCATAGCAATGGGACTGCTTCGTTAAAGAGCAGTTGCATTTATATGCAGAGTGGCACACGGTCACCACACATTTACCATCTCTTCTAAATGTATATTCAGTACTTAACTACTTCCAACTAATGCATTAGATATTAAATCGATTTTATCTTATTTATCGGGGTAACATTTATTGTCCATTAAGAACTTCAAACTTTTAGTAATAAATCGTTTGTGCTATCAGAAAAAAAAAGTAAAGAAAGCGTAAATTTTTTTAGAATATAAATCCACTGATTTTGAATTAAAGTCGAACGCGGTACAATACATATGTATATAATAATCGATAATTCTATTGGAGTCAATAGCAGATATAGAGAACATTGTAGAAGAGAAGATGATCGATTAGGAGAATTTCTAATATTAGATCATGAGATTCCCTTTTATATCAAGATTCCAATCAGAGAAAAGAAAAATGAGAACACTTTGATGATAATGACAGATATGCAGATTACTCGAAGGTGGATAATTTTAACTCGAATAAAGTAGAAGAAAGAGAGAGAGAGAGAGAGAGAGAGAGAGAGAGAGAGTGAGAGAAGAAGAGTGCATAATTTTCTCGTTTGTACGATATCAACGTGAAATCCGGGCAGACAGAATTGTCAGATAGTGTTAGTCGATACGCTTCGAGAATAAGTCGAGATACGAAATGATACTAGAGATGATAGTTATTTCTGGATTTCTGATGATTATATCGGGTAGGTTAAAGAAAAATATTATGTTTAAAATTCATTATTTATCCTAATGTTAAATAATTAAAATAATTCATTTCATTCGTCAATCAACGTCGACCATTATATTACATTATGTTATTATTTAATTATTTCTCGATTGCAGCAAATAGTTTAATGAAAGCTGTCATTACGATTTTATACCGGTGTTAATAGTCGTCTGAAATAATCTAAAAGTAAAAGTTAACAATTATTAATGTTTATTCCCATTTTTTCAGACTGGTTATTTCATAAATAATTTATTATTTTTATTTGGTCTATTTAAACTCGAAATAATCGCCAAGTCTCATAACTAATTCGAAAATATGACTTTTCTGTCGCGATATATTTATTATTTAAGATCATTTCAAATAAAGCTATTATTTATAAAAAATTAATTGTTTACCAATGGGAAAGCATTAGCTCGTTATTCAATTTCTTGATTATTTATATATATATAGATTATATAAAAATTATTTGATTATTTGTTAATCCGAACGAGTAAAAATGACTTCGATTCGTTTTCGCTTCTCTCTTATTTATTACCTGGATTTATTTATTTATTTTACGATATAAAAGGAAAGAAGAAAAATAAGAAATAAAATAATAAAAGAGAAAGAGAAAGAGAGAAAAAGATAAAAAGGAATAAAGTTTTTTCATCCTTGATAAGTGCTTACAATAAAAATTCAATCGAATAATATTTAAAAGTTCTTCAAAGATATAATTAGAATGAATTTGAAAAGGATCGGAATAACTTATTTTTTTTTTTTAAAGATTAAGCGAACCGATTAATCTATTCCGAATATTTATTTCATTTATTGTTCGAAAAAAAAAGGAAAAGTATAATAAAGCGAAATAGGAAGAGCCTAATTGAATATCTTTTCCTATAATAACTCAAACACGTTTCGCCAAGCGAACGAGTAAAGTCGATAAATTGAACGAGAAACTTTTAACGCGAGACGATACAAATGTATAGAGTTATAAAGAGGAAGAGAGAAAGAGAGAGAGAGAGAGAGAAATTCACTTGAATTCAACTTTTCATAAAGTTATTTTCAAATCTGAGATCGCGCAAGTAAACAACTCGAGAGAAATTGACGACTCGGAATCGAGACGCCAACCATTCAATATTTTATTTTTTTTATTTTTTATCACGATTGTAATAAACGATTGACGATTTAAAATGGATCGGATGATTAAAACGTTTTTGCTAACGCGGGTATAAAATTAAAACAAAAGAAAAATGAAAGAAGAAAAATAACGCAACAACAACGACAACGACAAAAAAGAATAGCAGAAAAAATAGAAAAAAAAGGACTGCACCTCCGATAAATGGTCGAACGACGCTCAGACGACATTTCCCTCGCGTGATTCTTTTCTGGGGGCTAGTAGCTTGACGGGTCTCGATTAAATATCGATTTAAAGGAATTTTTAATTTCCCGAAGGGCCGTAGAGCACACGAGTGGCAGGGCTCTGTCACGAGTGTTCACGGTGTCCCCAGGTGTCAGCCATGTGTCACGATCGTTCTCGAACAATGCGCGAGGTTCAAGAGTGCGGTGAGGTAAAGTGAGGGGAAGGAGAAAAGTGGGTGGAAAGGGAGAGTATGGTCCTCTATATCAATTTCGAACGAACTAACCACGCAACATTGAATCCTGTGTCCATATGCCCACTTCACCCTCAATTCACCTCACCACCCAGGTACCCTTACACCTCTTCCTCTATTCGCAGGTTTTTCCCTTTGTAAAAACCAACAACGACTTTACAAATTGCAATCGACCGTTTTTTCTAACTAACTTTTTCTATCAACGTCCACGTCAACGAATAACGAACTGCAATCATTATTATCTCGAGAATACGAGAGAATTATAAAGACCATCAAAGTTTCCATTCAATCTTTTCCTTCGTTAACGATGCATTACCGATGGTTACCTGTACTTCTTGCTTTTTCCTTTTCGAAAATAAATAAACGAAACAACCAGCAAGACTCGTCGGCAAGTTGGTACGAAAGAGTTAAGATGAAAAATATTACATCGAACGTTGAGAGAAAGTTGTAATTAGACGAAAAAAAGAAAAGATGGAAGACAAAAAAAAAGATATAAATACAAAGAATGAAAAGATGAGATAGTTACGATGGTAGCAATTTCAAAGATTTTTCTACTTTCTTATATTGTATATATCTTTCTATCTTTCTTACCCTTATTCTTTTTCTTACCTACAAAGGATAAAAGAAACAGAGAAGGAGGAAGAAAAAAAAACCGAAAGAAAGTATCTTAAGATAGCTTTGAAAAAGTTATTTGTAGAAATCCAACAAGTAGAGGGACAAATAGAAAAAGAAATGAGAAGAAAAGAAAAGAGAGAAGGGGTAGTAATAGGAAGAGGAAGGGTGGTTTCTCGAATAGCACGCTTCCCCGATCATTCCTACCACACACTTTTCCATCCCATTTCCAGTAGTAACTCTTGTTCCTTTGGCGTGCACCGAGGAATCCGTTGACGGTGAGAGAGAGAGAGGGTGGGTTTAGAGAGGGAGGTGGGTGAAAGCAACGTAGAAAGTCGAAAAAGGAAAAGGGCAAAAGCGAATAGATGGAAGAAGAAAGGCGCGGAGAAATAGAAAACGAACGAACGTACGTACGAGTATGACTGTTGTGTTGGATGAAGAAGAGTAACTGGTGGATGAGAAAGAACAGAGAGGGGGGGGGACGATGGTTGGTGGCTAAGGGAGGAAAAGGGAGAGAAAAGAGAGAGGGATGGATGGCGTATAATGGCGAGTATTACGAGCACTTAGTCACTTTTGTGCTACGGCCGCCATTGTGTCGGAACAAAAGATGGCGAATCCCCTGGAGCGATTCGACTGTCCCGCGCGAGGCGAGGCGCACAGTATAGTTCGTCGCTGCTCGAATAACCATGAGAGTAGAGGGCAAAATTAAGCCGAACGTGTTCAGTTTTGGTCTCGTACACTTGCGCCACCGACACACGCCTTCTTCCGATATGCATTCCCTCTCTCTCTCTCTTTTTATTTTGCACATTTCTGTGTATGTCCCAACGTATCCCTTTGTTATTTTTTAGAATTTCGAGTTTAACGGCACACCGCCACCGTTCTTCCTTCTATCAACACCCACCAACACTGTTAGCAACTGCACCGAAGCAACAGCAACTGAACTTTTAGGTACCACTAACGCGACGACACTCTCTCTTTCTTTTTCTATCTTCTTTTTTCTTTCATTTTCATTGGCTTTGTCTCTACAAAAGTCAGACGAGTCAGACTACTTCGAGCAAAAACCTTTTCTTCTCGCTTTCCCTCAAGGGCACCATACTGCTGCTGCTTGCTTGCTGCCCTTTTCTTCGAGTATTCCACACTCACACCGACTTTTGTCCTACTCATCGCGCCTTCTTTTCTGATATTACAATTCTCCTACCGATATTATTTCTTTTCCTTGAATACCGTCAGACACACTACTTTTCTCTCGTTCTCTCTAACACCGGAGGATTATCGAAGCTTATCAGAGGGTTGGAAGATGTTGTGCTCGCTTTTGTAAACCCCAAGCTCTTTGTGCTTTTCCTCCAACCCTGGGATGTTCATTTGTCAAGTTCTTCCTCTCTCTCTCTCTCTCTCTCTCTCTCTCTCTCTCTCTCTCTTTCTCTCGTTCTCTTGTACGACGCGCGTTGACTACTCGTCGTTGTCGTTGGTACATACGAGACGACGTGCTTTTCAACTACGACGAATATCTACGAAAAATTGCGTTTCCACGATGCTCGGTTTGATAATGAAAACGTTGTGTCGTCTTCATCGTCATAGAAAATGTGACTTTCCCGATGGAACGACTACGAAATAATTTTCACTTTCTTTTTGACGCAACTATATTTAAGTGTGTTCTGAAAGTAAAGAGAAAAAAAGAAGAAAAAGAAGAAGAAGAAAATAAAATAAAAGAGCAGACGTGAAGTAAGATGATAGTCTGTAAGAAAAGAAGTGGATACGATATTCTATGCCTCGACGGTTTCTCTTCAGCTCTCTTTCTCTTAGTTCTTTCATCTCCGGAACATCAAAAGACAATGCACCAAAATTATGGAAATTTTGTCGAAGAATTTCGCAAAATCGACGTTACGCGGTTTTCTTTGTATTCGCGAGCTATGTAGCAACGGCACATTCGAACTACGACTGCGGATAGGATAAAGAGAAAGGATAAGGGATGAAAAGTTATTTCAGTCACGACTCTCGCTACTCGTCTTTTCGATGTTTCTTCTTCTTCTTCTTTTTCTTTTTATTTCAGTTTTTTACAATTTCCTATATTTCTCTTTTCCCATCTCTCTTTTTCTCCAAAAAAAAGAAAGAGAAAACGTATTACAAAGAATACGATACACCCCAGCTTCTTTCAATAATAAATGAAAAATGATCTTTTATTAAAATCATAAATAAATTATTACTATTATTATTATTATTATTATAATATTTCACGGAAGTAGATTATTCGACGATACGTTTAACAAACGTTAAGAGCATTACGCATGTCAGAGTAATTTTCCTCGAATTCGTAAGGGCCGACCAGTTAGACTGGGGCTACATAACACGTTCGATTAGCAAAGTGTGCAGGTCAAATGATCGATCGTATTGCCGATCAAGATCAGTTGTCTGTATCTACTCTACTTCGATTCCTCCATCAAAGTCGACTGATTAAGCCCTTCAGAGCCTACTAGGCGTTTCATTTGCATCAAGCTACACAGGTATCATCCCTTTGTACGCCTTTGAATACTCAACGCGAAGTGAAATCTGTCCGACCAAGACCTTCCGTAACTACTGTGAAACGTACACGGCTCGTCTCTCCTCTTCTCTCCTCTCCCTTTTCTCTTCCTCTCTTCTTTACTTTTCCCTTCGTTTCTCTTCACTTCACTTCACTTCACTTCTCTTAACGGGATAGAACTTATGACGCATGAAAGATCACAATTCCAATCATTAACATCAGCAACTCGACCTTTTCCTAGTGAATTTCAATTCGACCGATTTCATTCCAATTACTGCCATTCTATCTCTTTCATCAATTTATCTTTCTCTTTACCGATCTTTTCATACTACCACTTCTATTCTTTTCTTTTCGATTGACTCCCTATGGATGTTATAGTACAACAACAACAACAACAATAATAACAATAACAAATATTTGATATCAATAGGAAAGGAAATCGAATTGAAAGGAATCTACAAAATAAGATTATCCATTGGTCCTTGTTCACATTTTTCTCAAATGGATTGTAGAACAATGTAGAATGGAGAAGGAAAGGGGTGGAGGAAACATCATTGAAGTAGAAGTGCCACTTGATTCACCTCGAGGAAGCACCCTATATCGAACAAATACAGGAGGTTTGCTTCAGAAATATATATATGTAGTTAGAGAGAGAGAGAGAGAGAGAGAGTTACAAGAGTCCACCAGTGGCGTTTTATGGTTCTGGAAACAAACCTTACGACATTACGACTACCATACGTGTTCTGCGTCGATTCTCTCTCTCTCTCTCTCTTTCTCTTTCTATTTCTCTGTCAGCTACTGTTTCTCTGTTTCTATCGTTCGCATGGTCTTTCAAGCCTGACCGAACAAAAGTACGATAATACCGTTTATTCGGGCGTGAGAAGTCGAATTGGTGTGTAGAAGTAGAGGAGGTCGAGATCAAGCCAGGCAATTGGTGCAGTAGCTACGTAGTAACATGGTTCGTTCGCACAGATGTTGGAAATTGCGGCTTCTAACAATCGGCTTTGCTTACCTGCCAGAGACCGCATTCTGTAACCGACCCCCCACGTACACACACACACACACACACACACATATGTACGCGTGCGAATGCACATTGTGCGTATTGACCAAGGTTATTTCACGTACGAATGAATTTCTTCGTAACATAGAAAATCTATAGAAAAATATTTTCAATGCGATAATGATCGACTCGTGAAAACCAGTCAAAAACTGCAAAGAAAAGGGGAAAATCCTTTTTCAAGATAGAATAGGAAAAATGATGGGAGATACTTTTCTTTCTCTTTCCCCCATCCCATTCTCAAAGTAACACAGCTTTGCAATTTCTGACAATACTTGTGTGTTTATTGTATTTCTTTTCAATTGAAATCAAATTCTATTCTATCGCGATTTTTACAAAATATTTCATATATAAGATTAAATTCTTAGATTTTTATTTTAACTTCGTTACGAGTTTTCTTCTTATCTTTTCTATTCTTCTTCTTCTTCATTTTGGGATGTGGAGATTGGTATAGTATCGATGCATACTTTTTCTTGTTTTCTTTTTTATCTTTTCGTTTCTCTTTCTCTCATCATTGATTTCCACCCCTTTTTCTGTTTGTCTGTCTGTCTCATTCACGGCTATTCTTCTTCATTATTTCTTCCGTTTTTTTTTTGAGCGGCATATCGGAAACAAAGAGAAACGCAAATACAACGTGAAATAGCGGGAAAAGCGAATACGTAGGTGAAACGAGAAAGAAAGAATTGCGTCGAATGTGCTAGCTAAATAAGAGGCCTTGCTGCGTTTCATTGTCGTCAGAAGACACAAGAGTTAGCTGCCAGTTTGTCTTTCCTTCTTTCTCTTCCCCCCTTCCCTATTCAATTTTCTTCTTTTTTTCCTTCTTTCTACCCCTTTTTCTCGACCGTTAATTGCGGAATAAAAGCGCGCGACCGCGTGCTCTCTACCCCCTGAAGTAGAGGGTCGACGTGGTAAGAGAAAGAGGAATTAATAAAAAAAAAGAACAAGTAATAAAAAGAAAGGAAAAGAAAAGAAAAGAATAGAAAAAAAAAAAAAACTACAAAAGTAAAAAGAAAATAATGAGAACGAACCAAGAGAGAGAACAAGACTGGGGTGGCGGGAGGGGGAGACAAGGGCTTAGGGTAGAATAATACGATTTACTTAAGTTCATCAAAAAAGAACTTTTCCTTTCAACTTGCTCGCTCGCTCATTCGCTTATGTTCGTGTTCTTGTTTGTTCATCGACTTACGACGCGCGAATTGAATTTTTTTGTGTTTTCTTTCTTTTTCTTGTTTTTTTTTTTTTTTTTTTCAACAACTACCTACTTTGCCGCTACATTAAGTTTAACTTTGTGTACTTGAGTTCGCTTTCATTCAACGTGTCCTTAAACTTCTAGTTTATTTTATAATATAATTAAATATATATATATATATATATGTAAGATTTATTTAAATTTAAAAAATATAAGTATTTATTATAATAGAATAAATGTTTAATATAATAATAAAGAGATAGAAAAGATAAGAAAAGCAAGTAATAATAGTTGACACACTTGAATTACACTTCTTTCACTCACAGATAGTAGCACCGAATCAAGAAGGCGAAGACCGCATTCTTCGCCGCGCTTATATACACATTCACCCCACCAATGGTCCCAATCACTTCCGTCAATCATTCCCGAAATCTCCAGACTATTCCCGACCGATTAAACAAAAGACCTTTTCCCGATTTCCGGTTCGGGAATATTCGAGAGACTTCGGGGTGCACGCTCGCTTTTCTTTCTTACTGGACACACTACACTCATATCCATATCGCTGCGCGCACACACACTCATACCGATATCGCTGCGCGCACACACACTCATACCGATATCGCTGCATACTCTCACACATCTTTCACATTCATCAATTGTTTTCACGCACACCATACACTCTCACTCTTCGTCTTTCTCTCACTCTCACACTCGGCCGTTCTGACAAACATATCTGTCCTCAGATATACGATCGGCTTTAACCGTTTTCGTTACACATTTTTTCTGCCTCTTGAGTCCACGGTTTCATCGAATCGGCTACAGTCGATGCTATATATAGATCTTCATGTTCCCCCACTTTCCGCACCATATAACGATCGTTCCTTAACACCGTAATTACCTCATATAGTCCTAAATATTTCGGGTGTAATTTCAATCCCGGTCCAAATTGCGTTCGTCGTATCGCAACCAAATCTCGTTCTTTATATCGCATAGCGGCAGTTCTCTTTTTATTGATCAATCTATGGTTTACCATCTGTGCATTTAGGACATCTTCTTTCGTACGTCTCCAACACCTCTCATGTTCTTCTTTCGTGGATTCAATCTTGACTGTTTTTTCAATTTCTTCTGGAAATACTATTGCAATTACTAAAGGTTCTTCAAGTTTACCTTCAGCTACATCCATCATTGACATCTCCTCCTTGATTTCTTCCCTTGTTATCTTTACCAAATCGACAATTTTCGTTTCTGGTTTGATTTCCATTTTCTCTTGAATTTTTTTAACAGGTTCCGATATCACTCCTTCTCTAATCACCATCCCTTCATGTACATCTTCTTTAGGTTCCTCTTTGACTACCTGTTCTATGATCTCATCCTTGACTGGGGACACAATTTCTTCTTTTTTACCGAACCCTTTACACTTTTCAACTTCAGCACTAGGTAATACACTTTCAGCACTCTCTTCCGAACATTGTGTTATCTGTTTCGCGTGTTTATGGTCTTTTACCAACGGTTTCGCTTCTTCCACACTTGCAATATGAGACAGATCCATTTCGCTACGGTCGTTAAACGCATTGATTTTAAAGATTTCGTGTACCTCGTTGTCTGTCTTCGCAACCGCGTTCGCGTCACTAATGGAAACTTTACCGGCGTCTATCGTTACATTCATCTTCCGCAAAAAATCATTGCCTATTAGTAAATTATGATCTAAAAGAGCATCGGAAACTATGTGAACTTTGATCGGATACATTTTCTTATCGATAATAATACTCGTTTCTACCACACCATATGTTTTAATTAGATCAGAGCCCACACCTTGAAAACGCAAAATCTCTTTACCTAATGCCGGTGTGCCTACCTTAAAATATTGTTCTGTTGTTATTAAGCTTATGTCACTACCCGTGTCTATCAGCGCTGTAATTATATCGTTTCCCATTTGCACCTCTTTTACACACTTCCGTTTGGTTTCCATACTCACACCACACACTTTCTCCGGCGCGTCCCGTTGCTTCTCGTTCTTCTGACAAGCTGTCGAAATATGGCCGAATTCATTGCACTTAAAACACTTTGTTCCTTTATCTTTAAGTGGACAACTCCGTCTCTGATGGTTCAACCCTCCGCAACTAAAGCAGCGTTCACCGTTGGTTTCCGACGGTGGTCCGCGTGACTGCTTCCCCTTCTCGTTGATAACATGTGTCCCTTGCGTCTTTGTCGTTTTCGTCTTCTCCTTCATTTTTTCTTTCATAACTTCATATAATGCAATTTTCTTCTTTAGTTCTTTGATCGTTGTAGCTCCGTACAGAATTGTTTTATTTATTTCTTCGTCTTGAATGCCGTCGATAATATATTGTATCGTAGATGTTTTATCGACACCTGCTTGAGCGGCAATTTCACACATCTCATAAATGTACTCTTGATAGGTTTCATCTGCTTTTTTTTGTCGTCTTCTAAGTGTCTCATGTACCTTATATGTGTTTGTTACTTCCATGAATTCCTCTACTAATGCCCTCTTCAGTTGTTTCCACGACTTACAACACTTTTCATACCGCACGAAAGATTTCGCCGGTCCTCGTAATAATCGCTTACAATAGATAATCTTTTGTAAATTACCCCACTGGCATATTTCAGCCATCTCTTCAAATTCTCTTAACCAGCATTTAATGCTAGTTGTTCCGTCTCCACTGAATGTGTTGACCGACTCTTCAACGTCTTTAAAAGACAACATCTGCATTGCCCTTGCAGAAGTTTCTTTTTCGTCGATGATAGATTCCTCGTCTTCGGTATCATCATCCTCTGAATCCTCTTCATCATCATCGTCGTCTTGTTTTTTATTGTTAGCTGCTCGTAAGCGTTCCGCTAACTCCTTCTTTCTACCCTTTGAGCTTAAGCCCATTCTCTTCAAGCTGGCTTTCAGCTCCAGGTACTTCATCTGATCGACGTCTGGCTCTGCTGCCACAACAG